>NC_069713.1:16074733-16374733 GCF_027358585.1 Pangasianodon hypophthalmus
GTTATAGATATGATTTTAAACACGCACACAGTCGAAAAGGATCAGATGGTCTCTTGAAATGGGTGGAAATGTGTTAATGGTGTGTGTCTAGTAAATAGGGATGAGTATGGATTTTACAACTACTACTACTACTACTACAGATATTGGTACTGCTTATCAGTTGAGTAACTTCTTTAGTAGATTTATTGTTTCTCTGAACATTTTTAATATTATTAATATGCTACGCCTGATCTTGAACATGTACAGAAAGTCATTAAGTAAGCAATTACATTTCATATATTAGGTTATTTGTAATGGTTCATTAATAGCCTAGCTAAATCAGTGTATCAGCGTATAAAAATAGTGTTTGTGTATTAGCATATTTTTAATCATTTTATTATCCTTGCAAGCTCTGTAATGGATGAGGTAGCCTGGGTTTCAACAGATGCATGGTTGAATTATATTTCTCTAGAGTTACTGTATACTTTGCTTGGTAAACAAGTGATAATAGGAAGAGAAAGTCCTATTATCTCGCAAACCAGGGTTTTATTGGACATTTCACAACAAGCGTCCTTGCCAGCTACACTTTATTGAGACTCCTGGTTTAAACCGTGTGTCGAGGAAGAGGTGTGATAATGCTGTGTGTACCCTGTACTGAAAAAAAAAATCAAGTTTCAGCTTCAGACGATATTGAATGCATACGCGATTGGACTTGTTTTTCCAGCTATGTATTGAATTAAACATGCTCCTTTTCCTTTGTAGCTTTGGCATTTGTCCCATACCCACACACACACTCATATACTTAGACTTCTTCACCTGGGTTTTCTTCTGAACTACACATATATACATACACAAATACCTTCTCCTAAAGATTGTGTATAGCAGGGTGAGCAGACTCTTGTTTATTAGAAAAACCATTCATCTGTTTGCCTGTTTCTGACCTTGAAAGATCATATACGATAAAAGAAATAGAAACTGGAGACAGGCAGAATTAGAATAGGGTGAGATAACAGGAAAAAGAAGATGGAAGAAAGTATGTGTCTGTATGTATATTTGGAAGAAAGATTATTGATTCACAAATAACATAAAAATGCTGTTTTTATGTTATGACTAATTAATAAAAAGCAGAACTCCTACAAATTTTGAGTTTATATTTTAACAGTAAGAGCTTGTAACAGAGAGAATGTACTCAGCAGTTACATTAACTGGACTACCCTAAAAGTAAATTTTGCATAATAAGTTGAAGTCAGTTTCTTAGCATGAGGTAAATATTTGAGCTTTAAAGTTAAATATTTAATATTTAACTTTAATATATATATGTATATATATATATATATAATACATATATTTGCTAGCATTTTTTTTCCCTTCACATTCTCCTATTTTGCTCTAATCTATCACTCTGCCATTGTTCCTCCTCCGCTCAATTACTTTAAGCCCAACCTGAATTGTAAGAGGACTGTAATTGCTGCTAATTTGGCCTGGCATTGTTTGAGTGCAAGCTTAAAAATTGCCCAGAGGACAAATTTCTATATCTTACGCATAGAGTGGGTTAACACAATTTTCCCCTGCCAAGTCCATTTAATCTACGTTTAGGCCAGTGTTCTCCAAATGGCAAGGTTACAACTCATACTCTCTTCTTCTCACCAACAGCACGCTTTGATTCCTCCTCACCACTGGGAGACCCTGACACTGATATCTGGCCCTAATACATCGTTTTTGACACTTGGACAACGAAGAGGCCTTGAGAAATTATTTTAGGTAGTAGCGATTGACAGTTCAATTGTCAGGTATCGAGGACAATAAAGCTTTCAGTAACTTAAGAGTTTCTTTCCTCTCTAGCAATAATATGAAGCATTTTGATGAATAGCTAGATAGTCATGCTTTTTTGTAGTACCTAAGAGGTCTGCATTCTAAAGAAAATGGTAGACTGACCTCAAACAAAAAGGATGTGTTACAAATAAAGTATCCGATGTCACCAGGATAGCTCTAGCAAACAGGCCTTTTTTGCTGCATACCAGACTGAGAACAGTGGTCCTATTGACAGCCTCAGAAACATTGCTGGTCTGAGTGTTTTTAAAAAAAGAGCTAGCAGGCAAAGTCAATGAGAGATCTGCTTCTTTTTTAAGTGATATAAAACACTACAGACCTGAGTAATATCATTTCATCTCTCTTGAAGGCCTTGAACTAAACTCAGCACTGATTCCAGAAAAACAAACTGCTTGCAGAGACAATGTACCTACTGTATATCTGTATCAAATGGGCACATCTGAAGCAATGAACTGTGACAGCTATACTAAGCATGCTTGACAAGTTGGAGATGACTTTCCACAATCATGGTTTAAAAAAATATATTGTATAAAAAAAGTATTTATTTATTTATTTAGTTAGTTCATTATGTAATAACTGTCCACTGTCACCCAGTCTAGTCTGGCTTTGAGTCTGGTTCCTCTCAAGGTTTCTTTCTTGTGTCATATCAGGAAGTTTTTCCTTGCCACTCTCTCCTCTGGCTCGCTCATTACGGATCTAAATCTACATCTGGATCTCTGCAAAGCTGCTGTATCTATTGATAAAGGCACTTCAAATTTATTTTGAATTGAATGTACTTGTCTGTTCGTTTATTCATTTAGCTCAGTCTAAGATTTGAGTCAAAACATAAATGAGTCAAAGGCTAAAAAAGTTCAGAACATGCTGAACCAGATTTCTGCTAAACTCTAACATGGCTACCTTGATGATGTACAGACACTAACATGACAGCTGACAATTTAGCTTGCAAACAAAATACGGTGATAAGCGAGAAAAAAACAAAACAAAACAAAACAAAAAAAAAACAAATGGCACAAGTATGGACATATGAAGCCCGATTGTATCGACTGTCTGTGCACTTACTGTATATGAGCTCAGGTGTTGTACTTCCGCTAGCTTTCCAAGCTTTATGTTTATTTTATTACCCCAGAGATCTGGCCTCCCTCATTTTATTCGATCTTTCCTGGTGGTGTGTGAGTGTTTGGCCACATTCGTTGGGATCTCATTTGTCCCCTAAAATCTGATTGAGCTCTTTTTTTTAGGCTTTAGCTTATCTTTTTGTGTTTGCCCCTACCATTTTCCATATGCTCTGCCTCACCGACACTGCCATCCGGCGTGGTCCTCTCATAGGCATCCTCAGGGAGGGGGAGGGCTCCCAGCCGGGGGCCTGTGGAGCTCTTGCTGCTCGGCGTCTCCGACTCGTCAAGGCCACTGTCGTAGCAGCTCTGCAGAGAGCCCTGGTGAGGGTCCTGGGGCTGGCTCACCACCGAGAACGTCACTCGGCGGAATGGCTACAAGAGAACAGAGTGCTGCGAGTCACTGGACTGAGGAGCTCCAAGATGCAAGGAAGGTTTATTTCATTTAAGGAAGAAGGGCGTATTCTGGGGTGTCTTGCTGGATCGCAACTTATTTTAGGGTTTTATCCTAAAACATAGGTCTCAACCTCAAGTCTTGAGGGGTCAGTGGATGCAAGGTTGTTTTTCTTTTTTTTTTTTTTTTTTTTTACTTCCTACAATAATGGAAGGGCTTTGTGTGAACATTTCTAGCCTCTGTAATTAAAACCCCAAATTTGTGTTTAATAGAAGGTCATAGTGAAAACCTGTGCACATACTGGCCCTTCAGGTCCTGAGTTTGAAACCTCTGGCCTATATAATTACACAAGTAAATGCTGTATCTAGGCTGTTTCCTGACACAGCACTGCACTTTGGGAGTTCTGCGGAAGGAAGATTAATGTTGACCAGTTTACTAAAGTAGCAAAAAGGATGGGGGAAGAAAAAAAAAAAACTACAATATTAATGACTTATGCAGTAATTGTCACATGTAAGGGTCTTGGGAATATGAGTTGAAAGCTCTCAGGATTAAGTAGACATGCCACACTTGGTGTAGTGGTGTTAAATATAGCTGGGGAGGTCTGAAGGACGCTCAGGTCTCCTTGCGTGGTTTACTTTATAACAAAAACAGGACACGGGGAGTGGATAGGATCCCAGGGGGAGGATAGGATGGAACACATTGCTACAGGCAAATAAACAAGTGGTATGTTCATGAGCACATACACACACATGTATAGACACACATATTCATGCAAACATATACAGCACTATACAGAAATCATGGTCTCACAGGAATAAGTGCATGCAGGTGCATCGATAAAAACACCCCCCCCCCCCCCCACACACACACACACACATACACACACACACACACACACCCACACACATATATATATATATATAAGGACAATGTATAAACTGATAAAATAGCAGCTTATATAAACTGTTTTGACCGAGAGCTTTACAAAATGGTACTTTTTTTTGCCGTCGCTAGCCTCCACTATCATATTGTGTTCCATTCATTCAAAACTCAGCAGGTTGCCTCGGGCTGAAGAAATACGGTAAAGTAAAGAGATGATGAGATGGAGTAGCGTGAGGCATGCACAATCCTTTCAACTATTCTCCACAACCACAGAGAAGTAATTGGAACAAAAACAACAGCCCTAGATATCTTTTCACCACAGGACCCACCACTAAAATAAGTCATATATAAGCATTGGTATAGGAGAATACAAACACAGCCATCTTTTTTGGGTTTCCAGTAAAATAATACAAGAGGTTCACCCTTGATAAACAGAAGAGTCATTGTTTCTCTGACAATACGAGTGCAGAACTATGTAGGTGGACAAGTTGGGCAGGATGAGTGTGATAATGCTTTGTTGATGCCGTAGTAGGCTGCAGTCAAGGACTTCCACGGAGGCACCATGTGGCTGATTCACAATGACTGACTGAGAGAGCCGCTTAAGGATTTTAGACTTGTATTATTATACGGTCAGTCGAATCAGAGAAGAAACAAGAAACAGAGAGAGAGCGGGAGAGAGAGGTGGGATTCATCTGCAGAAAGAAAATTAAATTCTGATGCTTTAATGAGCATTGTAGCCTTGTAATTAAACTACTGACTCTCGCACAGGTTGGAAGAAGAGAGATGAAAAGTGGTCCTGCTTTCCTCTGTCTTTTTCTTTCGTTTTCCTCTCTCTCTCACTCTCTCCCGCTCTGTCACCCTTTTAGCATCACTTAACAAAGGGGCCAAAATATTGTAATAATTACACACGCCTTCATCTTCTCTCTTTCTCTCTTTCTCACTCTCACATACGCAAAACACCAACGCACATACTCATCAGTGACAAGAAGACCAACCACTGACTGAAAAAAAAGGTGTTGACTCATTCTACAAAAGAGGGCAGCATGACAGTAGGGATAAAGAGAATTACTCTTTGAATATCTGATTGTTGGGAAAAAAAGGTAGAACTGTAAGCAACATACTTGAGAACTGTCCAATAAAGAAACGAAATAGCGAATGTGATATAAATCCTAATGGCCTTGCAGTCTTTTTTTAGTTCCTTGCGGTCTGCCCCCCTCTCTCCTGTCTCCCTGCTCTGTCACTCTTGCTTTCCAGAATATTAAAGGCGACAGAGTGCCATCACTCACTCTCGGCGATTTTTCCACCTCCTTCTTTTTCGCTCACTGCGTCTCTGACAGAGCGCTTCAACGCTCCTCATTACTCCAAATTGTGCCTCTGATTTGACACGTCACTATAACCTTGACATTTGTATTCTAATAAATTAGGAGTGGAAAAGCGAAGGAGTGTGTAAAGGTTAGCTACGGAGGTGGACACACACACACGCACACACACACATACACACAGAATGTCTTCTTACTCAGTTCACTGATGACACACACACATAAAGCTCATTCATCACATCCTCTTTCTCACAACCCCTCTCACACCCACACACACGTGCACACTTACGCAGTGTCATTGGCTGATGGCGTGATAGCAGTTCAGCATCTTTGTTATTATTGTGTGTCATTATTCGGAGATGATTACAGTTCACAGGCATCATTCCAGCATCATCTTAGCACCAGTCCAAGCCTATAATATTTAACAGGCCTTTTAAAACCTAGACACACATTTGCATCTGCGTTCGCACGGTACAGTGACTTATTTATAATAATATATATTTATTTGCTCAATAATGCAGCAAACTTATTCAGAAATGATGTTTCTGTGTAATTACAAGAATTTAAATGAATATTCCCGGGATGAAATGAATATTCACTTTAGTAGTCGCTTGTTGCATGATTAAACAAAAGCCTGTAGGGGGTATAGCTGAAAAAAAAAAATAAAAAAATATATATATATATATATATATATATATATATATATATATATATATATATATATATATAATCACCATTTTCTTTTAGCTCTCTCTCTAACTCTCTCTTTCTCTTTTTCAATCTCAAAGGTAATGGTAACAGCAATCATACTATCCATCTTCAGATTTAAATTACCCTCAAATGAATCTGACTTTAGAAAAATCATCAGAAGATCCAGATCCAGTGGAGGGACAATTTTACATGGAATAAATGGGTAATACGTACTGGGTGATGGATTTTGACAAGGCGCAGCAGCATGTGAACATGGTGAAATGAGGAAAATTGACTTTTGAAAGTGCAGGAGAAGAAATTAATTCACCGACTTCCCCTGGTGTAATGGATGTCTCTTAATGGCACAGTTTTTTTGCAACAGCATTAGGACTCCTACAAATTTCAGAGCACATGTATTATGTCCATTATTTAAAATGAACCAAAATGGAATATTCTTGATTTGGCTTTGTGGGATGTCTGTTCCGACAAGCACACTGGAATCATGTGCGGACATCAAAAAAAGTCCAAAAATAATTTCAGAGAAGTTCCTGAATTTGTTATTAAAATGGTAAACCCCAAAAAGAGACAAACTTTAAACAAATTAATGAATTCCTCTCTCTTGTTCTTTAAATGTTTTACTCTGGTGGTCTTTCCTTTGCACCCTGCTGTGACGTGGCACAGCTATGACCTCGACAGAATGCCTACCTGTCTTAAGGATATATAGGTTCATTAGACTCCTTACACACACACACACACACACACACACACATACACACACACACGGCAAGCATCCAAGTAAAATGTCATCTACACACGACCCCCTGGAGGGATTGAGGGCTCAGAAAGTGTTTAGAGAATGCATGGATTTCACTTCCATTTAACATCTCTGTCTCTCTCTCTGTCTTTCCCTTTCTCTGTCTAAGTGATTGAGTGCTGCTGGTATGACAGGCATGGCTGATTGAATGTCGCAGTCATTTGTGTAAAGGCTAAACGTGACCGGAGGTCTACGACAGATCCATGACTGCTTTCTTAAGCCTAAGCTGAACCACATGAACATCCAACAGAAAGGTCTGGCTCTAATCAACAGCCCTGCCTGGCACCTACCTCATGGTCCTAGAGCCTATCTCTATCGATCTCATTATCATCTCGGTGTAATTGGTAGCAGAAGATCGGTAGTCAGCTAGATTTTATTGGTGCCTCCTTACAAAGTCATAGTGTTACACCAGGTAGAGTTCTGGACAGGCCACACGCAGGTTAAAATCCAAATACACACACACAAACACACACACACACACACACACACACACACACACACACACACACACAGTGATATTTCTTTGTCTCCATAGGCAGCTGTCCACTCTAATCAGTACATGTTTAAATACAACTGCCATATTTAGTGAAGGGCACACATTTCTGAAACCTACACTGCTCTGTTGCTTTGTGCCCGTGTGTGTGTGTGTTTGTGTGTGTGTGTGTAAGTACATGGACGGTAGACCTGTTCCTGTGACCCAGGACATGCAATGATTCAGGCAATGAAAGAAAACACAAACTCTTAGGCTTTAGTGTAAATCTGCAACCAAGCAGAGAGGAGAGGAAACGAGGAGATGAGGCAGAAAAGTAGAGGAGGAAGAAATAACAAAATCTGATGCTGCTAACAGATGTCCCATGAAACAACAGACTTTACTCTTAAATGGAGAGAGAGAGAGAGAGAGAGAGAGAGAGAGAGAGAGAATGCCAGAGGAAAAATGAGAAGGGGAGCAGGAGGATGTACAACAGACACTGGAATTCAGTCACTGCTGTCAGTGGTAGCACATGTAATTAACTAGCCCTGTTCAAAGTTTCATAAGGAACCTGAGAGTGCCCCAGACACGATTATCTGATCCGGGATATACATGAGGAAACAGAGAATCAAATCCCCAAACTCTAATCAACACGACAGGAATACTGACAATAGATATGGTCTATTTTCAAAAACTGACAAGCCATTTCACAGTGAAAGTGATTGAACTTATGTTGAAACTGTCCTTTGGCTCCAAAAAGAGGAGGTTGGATGACACTTTAGTATTGCTGTACACTGAGGTAACACAATATTCCTTTGAGAATGAAGTCTAGACTTGGGCAACGGGAAAAGGATCACAAGCTAAACATGGAGAACATACTCAGAAGCATAGAAAAATCTGAAGTCGTTCAGCTCCAAAAAAATTTGAGAAAAAGGCTAAAAGCAGCGTGTTAATCTGCAATTTGCATTAACTTGGTCTTTAAAAAAAAAAAAAAAAAAAGCTAACTTGGGTTTAGGAAGGTGGTGGGAGCTCTGAAAAGAGACCAAAACTGCTCAGTTTCCGAGAGTTTCCCTCAATATTTCCCTCAATATGGAAAGAATAAAAAGGCGTCTATCATTCATGTTGCTTGGAGAGCACTTTCACCCAGATACATGGCTACTGGAGAGCTAAATGTAGATGTGGATAACAACCATGACTCCTAAACAGATAAATTCATACTCCATCTCCATGGCAACTCTCTCTACAGCTCATTCTTAGGAAGTTTCCAGAGGAAGTTCCACTGTTTCAAAGTGGAAATGATGAATTAAACGCTTATAACATGGCAGCAGAATGGGGAGGGGGGTCGGGCGTATTTAGCATAGCTAAATATGGATGAAGCTCAGATACTCCCAGAAACATATGATAGAGATGTGCATCAGTGTGTATTAAAATAATCCCCCTGATCATCATCACATGCGCAAAATAATTTATATGCAGTATTTGAGGACAGTTTGGCTTAGAATGTGAGAGACTCATGGTCTTGGGCTGTGTGCTTATGCGAGTGTGTAAGTGTGGATGTGTTATGTGTGACAGCACCTGTGGTGAGAGTTTGGGAGTCTTTGTTTATCCTGGAGCTCAGGGAGTCTCAGGTGTCTGCTTTGTCTTAAAGGATGACTGGAGCTGGTCAAGCTTCATTTCTCTCCTGCTTTCCTGCCCATGAGGACCTCCAGATGGGCTCCAGACCCCCTGAGCCCAGTTGGAGTTTAGTCAGGAGTCTGACCTCTCATCCAGGGCACATGGTACCCCAGCCAGTGAAGACTTCTAGACAAGCTTGCTGCACAGTCTACCTTTGGATTTTTGATATCTTACCCAAGGCTGTTGTGATCCTAGGTCACTGAAATCAGAGATGAGCAGGCAGTGTATTTTTTTTTTTTTTTCATCATTCGCTCTGTCCTCCAGGGATCCCTTTAACACGTTTGGAGTTAGGTCCAAGCCAAGCTCCCACTTGTGATAGTCTCCTCAAATAGAAGATTTTTGCTAAGAGAATCTTTACCCACAGCTAAGGTCCTTCTTTGATAGTAGCTCACCAGGTCTTAAACTTTTCCCAAGGGCCACTCTAATCACATCTGACCCTTGAGCTGCCGTCTGTGTGGGCAAAACTCAAGCATAGCTGATCAGCACTGCTGAGAAGCATTCTTTCCAGTGATAGAGAGAGAAGAGAAAGAGAGAAAGAAACAGCCCCTGGACATAAGATACGCTAGTGTTTTCTCACTGCAGACTCAGCCCTCTGAATCCAAAGTTCAAAGCAAGCTTTGGTGGACTTCAGTCAGCCCAGTTTGAATGGAGGCTTTTGGAGGGCATTCAAGCACACATCCCTCACCTGGTCAGATCATTCAGTCCATCCATCCTTGCGATCCTTCATTCCTCTGATACTCTACTTTAGCTTTGACTCTACTACAATGACACATACAATGCATCATGTCTTCCTGTTCCACTCCATTTCCACTCTATGTCAACATAGGCATTCCTTTTGCCAGATGTTCAGCAAACAAAACACCAGAGTTGTTTGCCATTGCAGTGAAAATTTGCAACAGTTATAAATTGTTGCTGAGCCATATTCAAACAGGAGCAGAATCATGAATATTTAATAGTTTAATTTTTATCTGTTTGTTTATATTATTCTTTTATAGTTTTTTTCTTTTTTTACTTCACATGCCTTTATCTCTTTTAAGCTTTTGGTTTGAGTTTAGCAAACATGATAAGAATGATAAGAATTCACCTTGATGGGTTTAAACCAATATGGTTTTAATAATAGTCCAAAGAACAGGTTGAGAAGCAAACAGAGGCACTCAAGTTCACCCTTTAGCCCCTTTAGGACTTTAAATGCATGAGTTGTGATTCTTCTTTTCCTCCATTTTATGATCTGAAGTGTGCGATCGATGCAGTGCCCTTGAACTCTCTATTAATTCCTGTAGTGTTGCTCCCTAGGGCATGTATTGACCCCCTTATTGCCCTCGTTTAGCAGTGGAAATAAATAAAGAATCATGCCTGAGTGGGTTTCAGACTCCTAATGAATGTGTGCAGACAGCACCTTTGGACATCAAGAATTTGGGCTATTTATGCTTCGTTCACTCAGTACCTCAGTAACTCATGGATCTCACCAAACCACAAAGGTTTTTTTGTGTGTTTTTTTTTTTTGTGTGTGTGTTTTTTTTAAGTAGCTGTTCCCCAAATAACAGAAGAAATGTATTGCTTTTTCAACATTCCCCACTCTAAATAGAAGTGTAACAGAATACTAATCTGAAAAGTTGAATTTACCTCTAACTGAATAAGAACTACTCTGAACTACTCTGAATAAGAGGTGGAGTTCCCTGAGGATTTATTTTTTTACTCCAGCAATGGCAATGGATTCAACACAAGTCTGCTAGTAAATTGTTTATCTTGATTCGTACTGGAGAGGTTAGCAATCAGCTTGAGCTTGTGCCTAGAAGCATGCAAGAGAATGAAATTTCCAGTTGGCTGGTAATGTTCTATGGTAAATGAAGTTCTCATCCATTTTCATAGCTATTACTTAATTTATGTCTGGTACATTACTCTTGAATGCTTCTCAATAATGTATAACAGGCATATAGAGTTGCGAGTGTTAAGTGTGTAGTGTGTTAGTTCCCTTGACACTTGAACTCAAACACATCAACATCCTTTAAAGGAACCAATCCATTATCTCAGCAACCTGATGAGCAAGTAAGCATCCAAGCACATAAAGCATTCAAGTGACTTCAATGGTAACATAGGCAATAGACAAATTTGGTTCTTTATCAACCCCTGCACACACACTTTCTGGCTTCGACTTTCACACTCACATTTACACATAATTTCATACAAGCCCTTTCTATGGAGGGAATACCAGCCATTGTCCTCTTCATGTGTCCTGCCACTTGTCAATCACTGGCCGATGGCAGGCTCTGCTTCTTTACACTGAGTAAGTAGGACTCAGTGTGACTGTGAATAGCCAAGCTGACAATTGACCCACTAATGTCAGTAGGTGACAGCCATCATCGTGCCAGCAGTAGTCAGAGGTGATGGAGGCTTATGAGTCAGCGAAAACGATGGCTGTAAACAGCCCTGAGGCAGAAGGGATCTCACTAATCACATAATGCAGTTTCCTGCTGGTCAGGCACACAGAACTCCTCTTGTTCTGATAGCGGTCAGCATGATTCCGCTCAGCACAATCTATAGGAGAGTGTGACACCACAACACACATCTGACTTCTAACTAAATCACTGCCAACACTTCAATCGAATTATGATCATCTTACACAGCTGATAAATGCTATTGGGAGGATGGCGAATTCCACCAATCTGGGTCAGACGACGGGAGAAAGTAAACGGTCCAATTCATCTTTCTCTGTGCCAGGATTTAAACATCGCTTAGATGAAATGTTACCTCTCACTTTCAGATAACGCAGCAGGACCAAATGACTTTGTCTCATCCAAGCTGAAATCTGAGAGACAGACACCCACCATTATCGGTCTCAAATCCCACACATGGACAGGTATTACAGAAGATGGCTGCTGAGCAGACTCTTTGGGGAGATGCAGTAAAGGGAGAGCGATGTAGTGAGCACCGCCGTATCCATCACATCGTGAAGGCGGTTACGCTGCGGCTGCATGTCCGGACTGTGGTGAAATAAGATATAACCACAAATGGGGTGACAACTGGAAGACTGGGACAAGAATAGACTTAGAGACAGAAGCGTGGATGTGAAGAGAGACTAGGTTGGAGGTGGAGGTTGTCAGGTGAAAATGCACAGAACGAGTCACGTGTCTTCTCGCTTCTCATCACTCTGTGCTAAGTGGGACCACACTGGAAGATACGAAGAAGCCAAAGCCTCGTAAGGAATAACACATGACAGGGCATGCTGTTACAGGAAAATAATCAGTGACAGGGTGGTGTGAGGCCACCCTGAAGTTAATTATTTTCCAATAACAGCACATCCTAAAGGATCTTATTCCATGTATTTTCACCAGCAATTCACCAATGCTATGCAATTATTTTGTTTTTTATTTATTAAAGAATGATATACCATTATCTAACCACTTAACTTATGTTGTAACAGCTAGAAATAGTCATTCTCTCATCAGTCTCTCTCTTTTTTTAAATTTTCTTTAAGGTAATAAGAAAAAATGTAAAGTTGCGGCTTTACCCCTAACTGTCATAAAGCACTGACACTGGCGACTCCTTCCAACAATGCTAAATAAACCTCTCTTCACAAAAACTTCACCATGCCAACAATTATACACTTTTAAAATCAGTTTATGTGGAACATCCGCCGTACAAACACTTGTGTAAGTTGTTACTATAGAGACTACAGTTGTGCTGTTATAAGAATAACAAGAAGTTATAAGATCTTATTAAAAAACAAAAAAAAACAAAACAAAAAAACCTCTACTCTTATTTGATGCTCTTCTTTTTTCTGGTGTTGTTATTACATTTTTTCATTTTCATTTGGAACACAAGACCTTTCAGTGGAGAGTAGCACAGGAGGGTGTTTATCATGAATAAATCAATGTCAAAGTGACATCTAGGCAAACTCCATTTCCTGAGGCTATGGACACATTACTCAAAGACCCCTGCCATATCACCCTTGCACACCTACACATACATGTCCTTCATCAGAATATGACTGACTCTTATTCCCTCAGCAGGGTCCCTTTATAGCTCTAAACATAGTTAGGGAGCAAGCCCGGGACCCGCCGACAATTATGATAGCAGCGATTAAGAAAACAATTATTTCTGAGAAGTAATTACACTCTAATGTTTGAACAAACAGATGCAGGGAGAGAGAGAGGGGCAGCAAGCAAGTGATCAGACTACTGATGCGACACACACACACACACACACATACACACAAACTGCTTCAAATCATGCTTGTGTATCTTTAATCCTCAGTCAGGCACTTTTACAAAGCATGAGAGAGAAAATTTTTACAAAGCAAAAGAGAGACAAAATGCCTGTTACACACCAATGAGACAAGCTTCAAGGCTCCTCATCAGAAAGACGCTTCTGCAATTACCAAACTAAAACTGAGTTCAAATGGAAAATGTAAAGATGAACAGAACAATAATAAATTAATGAACATGAATAATTGAGGCTCTGTTGAGAGGCGATGAAATGAATATTGAAATGTCTGTACATTTGGCTTCTGCCCAGATGAACCCCCCTGAGTTTCGCCGGGCCCCGAGGCAATTTGAAAAACATAACAAAAATTAATATCATTTGAGAGCGAGCAGAGAGCGGCTTCTTTTAACTGACAAGGACAATTTCCTGGAAGCGAGGCAATGAAAGATGGCCTGAACAGACTTTTAAATATGAGCTTACATGAAAAAAGAGCTCTCACTCTCAATTCTACCCGTATGGTAATTCCAGCTAGTCTGCTCCCTCTCTCTCTCTTTATCTCTCTCAGGATTTGTTTTCTGTCATGTACTGTATACGATGAGTAGTTTTAGACTAGTGATAACAGATTCATTCTAAAGATAATGGCTCAGCTTATACTTAAATATACTATATTATACTGAATATCTTACAAACTATTAGACCATAGGTTCCCAACCCTGGTCTTGGAGGACCCCCTGTCCTACACATTTAAAATTTTCACCACACCCACTTCAACTCTGGTAGGGTTATTAATTAAATTCGGTTTGTTGGGAGCAGGGAAAACACTACAGTATGTAGGACAGGGAGTACTCCAGGACCATGGTTGGGAACCTGTGTATTAGAGTATAAAATGTGAATGTAGGTTGTCCTTCAACTGCACAAGGGACTTTGCTCATCCATAATATTGTCATATCTATGCAAAGGATAAAGGATATGATTAATTCACAGATATGTAGTAGAGCAACTGAGATTGCTGTCTTTAAAGATAATTGATGATAAGAGCGCAGTGAGCCAGCCTGCTTCAAAGAGGCATGCTATCACAAGCTGGCATCATGATGACGATGATGACAAAGATACCAATCCTAATCCACATGTAAAAACATGATTCTATTCATTCCTCCTTATCCTTCTCACTCTCTGTGTCACACTGTAACTTTTTTCT
Source organism: Pangasianodon hypophthalmus (assembly GCF_027358585.1). NCBI lineage: Eukaryota > Metazoa > Chordata > Actinopteri > Siluriformes > Pangasiidae > Pangasianodon > Pangasianodon hypophthalmus. Next base: position 16,089,298 of record NC_069713.1, read on the forward strand.
CTACATATACTTTCTAAAACCAGTCACTCAACGGTGTCTCGTTTCTATAGTGTTGACTGATAAACTAACTCTAATTGAACGTGCTCTGGAAATACCATTTAATTTTGATCCAAACATGGACGAATCTAACTTGAAATCAGTGTCACAAAGTTCCACCAACACTGTGACTGTATAAAACAGCTAATGGTGTGTCTTGCATGTTGTCACGTGTTGCTTTGACTCAGTTGCTCCTTGCTCGAGGGCAATGGAACATCACACGATTCATTAGCTGGGTAAAAATATCCCTAGGGCATGCAACGCTGGGAAGAAGATGACAAGGCAGAGAACAAAGAGAGAGAGAGAGAGAGAGAGAGAGAGAGAGAGATGCAAAATAGAGATTTGGCAACTTAAAAAGATGGTAAACAAATAATTTAACCTTAGTGGCTGGCACGCTGATGTGTCTCTGGCACTTTAGTTAGCCAAAGCACTTAAATCAATATATATTTATATTGTAACTCAGTTATTTTTTATTTATTTTTTTTTAATTGCTGAGCATCTTTTTTAAATTTCGAGTTTACATTTTTTAAAAATGCTGCACACACTAAAAACAACAGCACACTATGTGGACCAAACTGCGAATTCACTGATTTACAACAAATTCCATTCAGTAAACACAGTTTTCAATGCTGCATTCATTTATCACTCAGCACCACCACCAGCAAAACTGTTTTTTTCTAAGGCCCAATTTGCAAATGTTTGCATACTCTATTTCAAAATGGCTACACTCAGCTTCAAAACCACGCACACATCACACGGATAGAAATTTGGATATTAAGTAAATAGCAATTTGCTAAGCAACAATAATGTATTAAATTACAACCGGAATCCTAAAAATATTATAATTATAGAAACAAAGAGGAAAAAAATGTAGTTTAATTTTTGAATGCTTTTTACAGTAGGACTACACTAGAAGAAACAAAGATAAAATAATAATAATAATAATAATAATAATAATAATAATAATAATAATAATGGGACAACATCTTTTCATTATGGATGTGGGAAGTTTATGATCATTGTCAGCATCAGAAACCCATCCATGATGCAATGGATGCAGGAAACATGAATGTATCAGATCAAGGATGTAATGTATGGATAAGACATTCAGGCATTTCTCAAGTGAATAGAAAGAGAGAACAACAGGTGACTGTGTTGATGAGAACATATGGACAAATCTACCAGGTAAAATAAGCATTTCTTGGTTGGTTGCATACATGGAACTTTTCATATGCACGAAAAATATAAATTAAAATAAAGAGGAAAAAGGTATATATATATATATATATATATATATATATATATATATATATATATATATATATATACAAATTCAGTGAGTAGAAAATTAGAAGTAAGTTAAGCAGTTTATTTTGAGATATGCTTAGACTTTTACACTTTTTTAGACATTAAATGAACTTTTGTGCTGAACTGTGTGTGTGTGCAGAGTCAAGTCAAGTTCAAGTCAAGTTGATATGCTTATTGATTGATATGCTTATTTTCAGTCACATTGATATGCTTATAAATACACAATTAAAAAACTAAGCTGGTTTTTAATTTAGTAATGTATTTTTCCATTTTTTTTACCCCATTAATCTAATCAAAGCTAGCCATCTAATCACGACTCTTAATCTAACCATCTAATCCTGAACCGTATGTTTTTTCCTGTTTCTCCCATTATGAGCAGTCTGCTGAGAGAGGAACACACAAGCGAGAGAGCGAGTGAGCGAGCAGGTGCACTGAGAGTCGCATGGGGCCAGATGGATCGAATGACACGCCAGCCTCACCGCTCGAGTTAGCAGGTGAGGGAGTGATGGAGAAAGGGATAGAGATGGGGGGAGGGAAGTGAAGGGAAACGAGGTGTTCCACCTGTTCATGGACGACAGGTAATCACAATGCAGCCATTATTACTGCAACACGAGATGGGGTGATGGGATAAGTGCTTTATGCACACACGGACAAACACGGAGTAAAGACGCATTACATATGGCCCAGCTGTCCCTTTATCCGAATCTGATTATTGCATTTGATGATTATTGTTTGATGGTAAGCTGCTGATTAGCCACTTGTAGCTTCACAAATGTGATTTAGTGACTATAAAATGGTGAAAATTAGTTGAACTGTAGGGCTTTTAACTGTTATTGTACGGATTGTAGTCACTGCCATTCATCCCTGTAGCATGTGTTGGTTTTCCAAAATAGGTTTTGGAGTCACAGACAGCCAAACATTTGTCAAATTCATGTCGGGAGCAAACAGTACATACATACCGAGCACATGTGAAAAGATGAGCAGACGTACATTATATAAACTCTCACCTGCAAAATTTACTGTAGTCTATCTACAAGCACTCCAGAAGCAGTCTGGTTAGCATCTCTTTAATATGTCACGCATCAGGAGAGCATTGCCGTGTGATAAATCCAAAAAGCTTATTCATATATTCAACAGTTGCAAAGACATTTTTAGCAGATTCCCTGCTGTGTCCAGCTAGTCCAAGGATTAGGGTAGAAATTTGATTACTCTCTGTCTGTCCATCTCTTTTTGATTTTCACCCTTTTCCTCTCTTATATACACACACACACACACACACACATACAGTCACACACACGCAAAGAATGCAGTTAGAAGATTATCTGAATCCTCTAGACTTCTATAATGAGCCGTGAACGTGGCTATATGCTAATACAAGATCAGGATAATTTAATCCCATGTGAATATCGGAAACCAAAGCAGGACAAATCATTATAGACCAGTTTCTTTGAAGTTCAGCAGTGTTGCGTATTAGCAAAGCAAATTCACAGGTATGTCCCATCGCTTAGTTAAACACTATAAAGTGATTGGTGAGTTCTGATCAGTGACCTTTAAAAGTGCTTCATAGGAACAGAGGGGATTTCAGTTTGATTCGTTGCAGTCTGAGGAAAAGCAGGTCAAACCTAATGAAAACTCGATACAGCAGCTAATGCAGTTTAGCTGTCTGAAACCGAAGCTCCCTGCACCTCTTTTTCTCACATACAAACATGCACAGAAGTACACAGACACACATTGTATATGGAGCGTTTGGAGTGAGCACAAATAGTCTGGCTAGTTACAATAACACACATTAGTCAAACATCTGTACAGTGGTTAGAGCCACCTGGAATCAAAACTGACCTCCTTCAACTTGGCTCGTGTCCCTGGTCGGGCTCATCTGTGAGAGATTCACATGTATGAGAAGACTTTTTTTTCCCTTTGACAGTAATTTTCCTCTAAAGTGCAAAGACTGTTGCATTTCAATGCTGACTCTGTCTAATGTACACTCACTGAGTGGTTAAAAAAAAGAAAAGAAAATAACAGTCATATCATTTCATGCATCACCTCTATCTCCCCCACACCCAGTCATCACAAAAGGCAAAAATACTAAGTCGGCTCACACTCTGGTCGTGATGATGCCAATTAGCAAGGAGCAACATGAGGTGAGGATTTATATGTGACACCATGTTTATTTCACAAGTCATTCAAAACAAGATGAATAAAATAATCTTAGCAGCATTACAGAAATCTGGATGTAGACCCTAATGAGCAAGCCAGAAGCAAAAGTGGCAAGGAAAAACTCCCTGAGACAACATGAGGAAGAACCTGAACCAGACAGAAGTAAAGCATATATTAAAGCTTCATTTCACATTGTGATTAGATTCTGTGCTAGTAATAGTATGACTCTGAGTTTAAAATACATAAAAAAAATCTCAGTGAAACACTGTTGGGTGCTTGAGCAAGACCCTTAAACCTCAATTGCTTTATAGGGTTGGTTTTCTGTCTCATTTGTAAGTTGCTTTGCCAAATGATTAAATGTACAATCCACTTCATCTAACAGTTAGCCTATTCCATTGCAAATGCCTACTTCAAATCACTAATTATGGTAGCTCAAGCTCATTCACAGCAGAAATGGGGTTCTAATGTATGTGAATATATCACAGGTTTTTATTTGTGTGCACTCTATGCCTGGAGTGGAGCACTGATTTCATAGCAGAGCTAGTGAGCCAGTGGAATATTTGCAGCATCCCATAACTCATACCTCACATACATCACGATGTCTGCTCTGTGTCAACACCGTAAGGTGGACAGGAATTTGTATCTGCTGCCACTATTAACACAGTGTGCATCCATGTAAGGGATGCTGCTTGGAGAACTTTGGAGAAGATCCTGTATGGGATTCGAAATGTTAAAATAAATCTGCAGTGCATGTGTGAAAGATATCTCTACACACTCCCTTGGCTATACATATATTAAGCAGTAAGAGTTAGTGCACAGTATGTTGCCGTATTTCACATACAGCTGATAAGGCAGCTGTGACCGCTGTGGGACAGAGCAAGCTGCAGCAATGCCTTGCAGCCTAAAATGTTCTGTACCACCTTCTGAGTTTATTCACATGACTCAGACAATATCTTGAAATGAACTGTATATATGGACATGTTCACATGCACATGTCATGGTACAATTCTTGATGCCATGGGAGTGACTTCCTCTATATAGATGGTAATTTATCTCCCAGCAGTTTTCTTTTTGGCTGTCTGCTTACAGTGAAGACCAGACACATTTGTTATTTCAGTTCTACCATTATTATGCACATGACATCCGTGTCTCTTAATGCTCAGTAACAAAACTGCCTGAAGGGATGGATAGTGTTATTTCTGAAAGATTTCTGATTTCTGGCAGAAAAAAAGACAGTTACTATGATACTAATGTGAGTATCAAGTTTAATCCAAACCTGTTTTTGTTATTGAAAAAAATTGTAATATATACAGTACATTTGATTATACACTATGTTGTCTGGTTTCATAAGGACCTTTGAATGTTGCCATTGTAATTGATCACATGACCACTGAACACATTTAATTATCATTGACAACAACCTGCAAAAGATGTATGCATGAGGGCTCTATAAAAGAACGCATCTTAAGCATGTTATAATACAGACATAACTGTATTAGGTACATTTAATCTTTAAAGGGTTTATTATTATATAGAGTATATGTTATATTCTAGTAAGGATGTACTTCCACATTTACATCAAGAGTAACAGTGAATGATATGGTAAGTACATAATTGATAAGCACATAATTGGCTAATGATAATATTATTAGTCGTAGCTAGACTTTACATGATGTGAAATTACATTGTTTTTTTTTTTTCTTAGCATTTCTTCCTTAGAGTTCATTTGCAAAATGAATTAAAATGTTTTATACTACAGCAGTACTGAATGACTGACCTTCATCAGAAGGTGTTGATTAATTTTCTACATCATCAGCTCTGACATTTTGTTTCTATAGTAACAGCTAATTCACAAGGACGTACAAAAAAAATCTTGTTAAAAATGTGTTGTTATTTAAAAAAGAAAAATGTAAAATTGTTGAGAGGATGACGTTTTCTCTGACGTTCATGGAAGGAGATTCAGGTGTCAGTACTTTGTAGCAGTAAATTTTCTGCCACAGGAGAGTCTTCAGTACAGAGGGTTTTGCAGTTTCTCTGTACCACTACAAACTGCAATTTCTTTGTTTTATTAAATTCAATGGAAAGAGAGAGAGAAAAACAGAGAGACTAGTGAGGGAAAGACAGTTTATAGCTGTCACAATGTAAGTCAAAACAGAAACTAGTCTCAAGAAGCATTACACAGCATTAAATTTAAATATAAACAGTTAAAAATTACATTGTGTCATTCATTAATATATTAAAAATAGTAATTAAAATAGAATATTCAGCGTTGTGGTAGTATCACAGCACCCTGTTGTTTTACTGTAACAGCAGGTCCTAAACTTACTGTATAGTTTTAAACTTTTTTTTTTTGCATGATTGAGTATAATTGATCGAACAATGCTACTTTTGACTTTTTACCCATCAATCACTATTTTGACCAAAAATAAATAAATAAATAAATGTATTTTCGTTACCTTTCTAAAGCAGTTACTGGAAAGGCATACAGTTTGTGCAATAGTTCTCAGCACAGTTGTGAAGATGTAGTTGAAGGAATATAATTATATTATTCAATGCACAAGTAAACATAAAATAATGTTATGAAAACCAAATAGCTATGTGCTGAATTCAGAAACACGCTTTCCCCATAGGGAGCAGAACATGAGTTCCTCTGAGAGCAGCGTGTCTGTGAATAGCACTTTGCTCTCCTGCTAAACTGCAGTGTGCTACTGTAATAGCCACAGAGGCAGCACAGATCCAGCCTAATAGTATTGAATAGTCTCTACTCGCTGTGTCCAAATGAACACGTCCCCAGAGTTTGGACTGCTTTACATTATCCCGGTGCACTATCAATGGTTTATTTCCAATCACGCTTATCCAGCCGACTGAGTAGCTTTTGCTTGTGCAAATCTAACCAATCCATTATGGTTTCAGATTAGTGAGGAAGAGTATCTGGTACTGATGCTGAGAAGCCCAGTGATGGTCTAATGTGCAGAGAAAGCACTGGCTGCTTAATTTTTCAGAAGGCAGGAATCTCTCCTGTCCCCAGGTCATATTATAGGCTTGTGCAATTAGAAACTCAAACACGAGCCTTGATGCTTTATCCCTCATCCCTTGGTCTTTTTTTTCCATGCACACACACACACACACACACACACGCATACTAAGTTTCAAAAGGAATTAGCAAGATGAAATTAATTTGAGCCCTGCAACTATCCTTAGAACAGCATTTGGAGAGAAGAGAGAAGAGAGCAATGGTCGCGGTGGGAGAAGGATATTGAAAGAAATAGATGGAAGAAAAAAAAACCTTGCCAAAAAACTTCGATGAATAAGTCAGAGACCAGCTGTATGATTTTTTCTTAACTAAAGAGGCGATGAGTGAAGAAAAGCATTCACTGCAGAGAGCGATTCCCACTCTTCCTTAACAAATCCCCTGTTTAGTCCCCCCCAACAACACACACACACACACACACACACACACACACACTATGCCTAGTTTCAGTCAAAAAGTAAACACCTGGATCGATGTGTGCGTGTGTGTGTGTGTGCATGAATGCATGTGTCAGTATCCATCCTGATACTAATCTCCAGTTATGGATTAGCACAGTTTAATTGGATAGGAAGACCTTCTCTCACCTGCTTAGAGCAAAGCTTTTTTATCAGAACCACCAATGTCTAACATGCATGATTGCATTTTATGCTCTTTGATTAATCAGTCATATTTGCACAAACCATTTTTTTTTAAATGATGAACTAAACCTAGCAATCGTACCTTACCCAATTTTTCCTTTAGCTCTCGGAAGTTATTTAAATTATTACATTTAGCAACTTGTATAAAATACAGTTCCTCTCACACTCCAGCATACAGATGAGTCTGAGCCTCTGCCCACTGTAGCTTCAGATTCCTGTTCTTGGTCTTCTGCTGTTGAAGCCTATTGATGTGTTATGTATTCTAAGAGGCTTTTCTATTCACAGTGGTTATAAGCGTGGTTATTTGAGTTACCATAGCCTTCCTGTCAGCTTAAACCAGTCTGGCCATTCTCCTTGGACGTCTCTAATCAACAAAATGTTTCTGCCCGCAGAAATGCCACTCGATGGATCTTCTTTTTGTTTTTCGCACCATATTGTGTAAACTCTAGAGATTGTTATGTGTGAAAATCCCAGGAAGTTTCTGAAATACTCAAACCAGCACATCTGGCACCAACAACCATGCCACGGTCAAAGTCATTGAGATTTTCCACATTCTGATGTTTGATGTGAACATTAACTGCAGCTCTTGACCTGTATCTGCATGATTTTGTGCACTGCTCTGCTGCCACAGGATAATTGCACGAATGAACAGGTGTACAGATGTTCTTAATAACGTTGCGGGTAAGTGTATCATGGATAGAAAACCATTTGGCTTTTGGCCTCACTGTGTTGGATGGAAGATGGAAGAAAAAATCCTCTGTGAACAGTTGAAGAAGGTGGATCACTGTGGTTAAATAAATCAAACCGGATCCTAAACACTACCATTTCTGATAAGAAAATAATGATATTTCCTCCTTGTGGTTTTCTTTGATTAGGAAGGAGACTTTGTTTTCACCTTCTGTGATCAAGCTGATAAAAATGCATAGTGTAGGAATTTGACTCGCTTAGTCTATGATCACGCCATAAGCCACGGCACCTAGTTCTATCACGAATGATTCCCTTTGTATAATAGAGTACATGTGTTAATACATATGCTTAAACAATGTATTTAAATTATTTTGATCTCATCACCTCTACTTTTTTTGGAAGGCCTACTTTTAATTGAGTCTGTTTATTTATTTATTTATTTATTTATCTTTGATTAACAGTACCTCTACATGAGTACCTTTAGATAAGGTTTTAGCTATTTAATCCATATCTGCCTACAACACATTTTGCCAGACTGTTCAATTTTTTCCCCTCATTTTCGGTGTTAAGATTACTGTGATTTGCCTTTATCATGCTGATCTAACTAAGTGCTTTTTCCTCTACAGCAATACCCATATTGACCTCAAATGGGTGAGTGTTTCATAGTCCAGCTGACAGACTGAGAAAATGAGTACCACTGCATTTGAATAGGCGCTAGCAACTCTGCAAAGCGATCAAGCAAAAAGCAAGATAAAAGCAAATACTGCATGCTGTACTTGTTGTGGGCAGTGCAGCATTCACACAGCCTTCAAAACCTGTATATTACTTTGGATATATGTAGTAAATGGAATCCATATGGCACTTTGGAAATAAAAAAAATCAGTGAGCTTTTAAAGACATGAGGTAGCAGCTTGTTGACTTAAGGCACAGTCCTAGAAAATGGCGCAGAGGAATACTCACGCATCATGCAAATGTCGAAGTGCTGTATTTGCATGTTTGTCTAACACAATCAGTCTAAGAACTAACACCCAGGCATGTGTCCGTGTGTGTGTGTGTGTGTGTGTGTGTGTGTGTGTATGTGCGTGTGCATATATGAGTGTGTGAATGTATGAAGTACTACAGTATTTGGATTGGGTTCCACTGCTCAGTCTCTGGCTGACACTTTGTTTATCGGTGTATGAAAAGCAGAAACCATTAGCCAAGTTAGCCTTTAGCACGTGCCTGGTAGACAAAACATGCGTATGAGGTTTACATGATGACAAAAGCAAATTAAAACAAAGCATGAGATTAACCAGAGACTAAAATGATGCTACCTTCCTTGGAGGTAGTAGAATATATTAAAGCTAAAGATGGCTGAAAGCTAGCAGATATGTGTCATATGGTTTGAGTCTAAACTGAACTCAAGATGTTAGCATTACCTTTTGAAAGGGGTTACGTACGTTGCTGGTTTTTCTAAGACCTGATCTGCAGAAATGCACTTGGATGCCTTTGAATAATGGCTGAAAAGAAAAAAAAATGGATCCATGATGTCCATAATAAAATCATATTCAACACATTTTTTTTTCACTCTTTTGCTGATTTAAATGCAGAGAAATAATGTGTGTGATCCTTGTTCAATCTTTGATCACGGTGTGTCACTGCCAAAATCTAAACGGAGAATCAGAAGGATGTTTTGCATACAAAAGAAGGAAGAGAAAGAGATGGTCAAAAAAAGAAGAGGAAATAGTGTGAGAAGGGAGAATATTCACTTGAAATACCGCAACGCATAATGAGGCCTTATTAATAAAACATGAGCAGCCGAGAGCTGTGATACTTTCTCTCTCAATGAGGCATAGACATCCTTTTTTAATGATATTGATTGGATAGTGGTGTGTGTCTATGTGTGTGTGAGTTGTGTGTGTGTGCTTTATATTGATTCCTCTGACATGAAACTTACAGTCAGCTTTAGGCTACATCTATAGGCCATTTTGGTGCACTAAAATCTACACGTGTAACATCTTCACCCTGGTTCTCATGAGTTAGTAACAGGATGAGGGAGATCCATAGCATGGAGAGAAGTCATGTGGTGGAGGCATGGGTCACATGTGTGAGTGTGTGCAGTAGTGGGTGGAGAAGGCTAAGGTGAGGTGGCAGGTAGAAAATGGCCTGAGCCGTTTCACTTGACACTTCAGCGGCTTCAAACAAACAAGCAGAAGCCCAGAGGAGAGAGCTCTAATCCATTCAGCCATGGCAATTCTCATTATTGACTGCTGAGGAACAGAACAGGAGGGAGGGGATGCAACAAGAGGAGAGAGAGGGGGGAAAAAAGGCATAAGAGGTGAAAGAATAAAGGATGAAAGGTGCCACTTCATCCTGGCAAAACATCCATTTTGTTGTAAAGGTTCTGCATGGGTTTCTTTGTTTCTCTTGCTACTTCTCAGTAGTCTAGGTATAAAAAAATACATCAGATTCTAACTATACCGATACAATAAAAATATGTATACACACACACACACACACACACACACAGTCTTATTTTATACACATCCTCCTTCCACTGCCAGCTAGCGATTCTGAGGCAAGGCGGGTGTGAACAGAGTATTCACAGAGTAAGGGCTGGCATATGTGTGTGTGTGTGTGTGTGTGTGTGTGTGTGTGTGTGTGTGTGCATGCGTGTGTATGTGTATGTGTGTGTTGTCTAAACTGCCACGACTGCTGTCAAAGTCCTTTAAAAGTTACAAAATTCAAACTATTTAAAGGATTTAACAATCAAATGATTTTAAACATTAATGAGCCTGTAATCTAAAAAACCCGAAGTGTTTTATCCTCTTACACTACAAAAGTTTGCTAATGATTATATAATTAATAAAAAAAAATATAGAACTATTTAAGCTCACAGTTACATTTAATGTTGCGGAACATCCACGAGACAAGTTAGCTCCTGTCGTCACTTATGTTGTCATTTCCTCACCAGCCTGTCTCTTCTTTCTCTCTATTATTTTACTGAGAAAACTTCCTATTATTATTAAATAGTACATTTATTATCACTATTCCAATTGCTGACACTGGAGACTGCTTCCTTAAATGTTAAATTAACATCTCTTTACATAAAACCTCAACATATCAATAATTACATTTTTTTCATTGCTAAATAGCAGCATATTTTTTATTATTAAACTTCGATTATGTGGAGCGTTCGCCATACATATGCCTGTGAATTGGGTGTCACTATAGAAATTATTTCTTATTATAATTAATATAAACATGTGGTTTGCCTTGCAGCATTTAAAGTTTATCACATGCACCACAAATTACAATTCATGAGGAGCCCATATTTTCTTTTGTTGATGATGTTGTTGCTGATATTTACGTGGATTTTACATTTGTTACTTTTTATTATTTAAACCTATAAACAATAAACATTTAGGTTGAATCCCAATTTGCTTCCTATTCACTATATTCCCCAGATAACCGAAATAACATATGATGTAATGAAACTGAGTGTCTAATGTAGTGCACTATATTCCCAGTAAAATGCCTTTTGAAATTAAGCAACAGGAAAAAAAGACTCAGATGTGTGATTGTTGGAAATGTTTCACTACTCCAGCCTACACACTGCCTGATTGCTGACATGTGGCACCCAGTCCATGGTGAGAGTAACGGCACGTGAGAGTGAGTGATTTGACTATAATGACAACGGCTAGATGAATCATATACAGTGGCAAATGACTGCCATCTTTCTGATTTTAGCCGCAGATCTCTCTCTCTCTCTCTCTCTCACTCTCTCTCGCTCACACACACACACACACACACTTTCACACACACTGCAGCTATCCTTGCATATACTTGTAACACTGTAATTTCCATGATGAAATGGACCATGACGAAAAAAAGCACCCACAGCTCAGTTCAGTCAATAGTGTGCTTTGTGAAACACTGAAGATGAGAGAGAAACAGAGAAAGATTCACTACAGAAGAAGACACAATGAAAGGATAGAGTGAATACATCAAACTTCTCTCTTTTATTCCTGTCTTTCCAAGGTCTGCAATGGAAACAGTGGCTCTCTGTCCACTACAAATGCCAAGGCCACATTTTTTTCCCCTTTCTTTACTTTTTATACTCCAGCTATTCTCTCTTTCTCTCCACACACCATTTCAGAGTGTCAGCATTGCAGAGAAAGTGGAGAAAGCTCTGGATTTCTGTGCAGGAGAAATCCAGTCAGTCAGGGGTGGCAGACTGGTGCAGAGAAAATGGAGGATGGAGGGCCTCCGAATGAGAAAGAGAGCACGGATGGGAGGAAGGGAGGGGGGGTCTATGGGAATGTGGGAAATGATTGATATTCCACTCCTCTCTCGTTTCAGTCAAATGACAAAGTTCCTTCCTCACAATCAAAATGCCAGAGAATATAAACTCAGTTCTTCAGCACTGTTCAGTCCACTGGCTAATATTTCAGCTCAATTAGATAACAAACAAAACAGTCATACACTCATTCATGCAAACTGATATACACAGACAAGTATGGATTGCAGGAGTTATCAAAAATATGCTCATGCATACAAATATACTGTGATTTTAGTCTAGTTTAATCTCTGTGTGTGTGTGTCTGTGTGTCTGTGTGTGTGTGTGTGTGTGTGTCATATTACATATACTTATATATAATCTGTTTCTCTGTTTGGAAACAATGGAGTGAAATTACTTTACTACCTGTAATATGGAAGACTGGGAGAATATGGATTCTTAATATGAGTTTATTTATACAAAAATGCAAAGCTGAATATAAGAATATTTCACAACATGTGGCTCGTGAAGATTTAAACCATTTTGCCATTGGTGCAATTGGTGGTGATAAGAAATGTTGAAAATCCTATTTATGAAATGACATAAATTATATAATAATTCTTAAAAGATTCTAAAGATGGGTTGGTGGATGGTTGGATGGATAGATGGATGGACAGATGGATGGGACAGATATTTGGACCTCTGGATGAATTAATGAGTGGATGGTTGGGTGATAAATGCATATGGTTGGATGCAATGAATGGATGGATGGATGGATATAACGGATAGATAAATAAATGGACCTCTGGATGAAACAGTGAATGGGGATAGATGGATATGGTTGGATAGGGTGGATGGATGCATGAATGGATGGATGAATGGAATAAACAGATGAATAGATGCAAAGCTGCTATTGTGGTGTGAGTGTGAGAAGGCCCATAATTCTCAGCTGCTCCAGGGGCACTGTCTCCTGGCTGACACAGTGCTCTGACCCTAGCTTACTAACAAGCTGAGATATGAGAAGATCTCATGAGAAGAAATAATTGCTCTGTATTGTACATGTATATGTGTGACTGGATACCTGGTTGGATGGATGGATGGATGGGTGGATGGATACCTAGTTGGTTGGAAGGATGGAAGGATGGATGGATGGATACCTGGTTGGATGGATGGGTGTATGGATGGATGGATTGATGAATAGATGGTTGGATGGATGGATTGATGGATACCTAGTTGGTTGGAAGGATGGATGGATGGATGGATACCTGGTTGGATGGATAGATGAATGGATGGATGGATAGATACCTAGTTGGTTGGATGGATGGATGGATGGATGGATGGATGGATAGCAGGCTACATGGATGGCTGGCTGATGACTGCATATATGTATGTGCAGATGGATATGCAGTACACTCTAGTCAACCTGTCTCCAATAATGATATCAAACAGAAGTATAATACAAGGTCAAATATAATAAATAAATAGATAGAATACTGCATTCATCCCATGACAGTCACCGGGCAGCCCAGTGTTCCCCGCTTTGGTGGATTAGAAAAGATAATCTTGCTTTTGATTTCTCCTTCCCCCAAACCACACAGAGGAAGGAAGGATAACTGATAACTTTCATTATTTCAATTTATTTAATTTTTAATGTTCTAATTATAGTATGTTTGTTTTCTTTACTAGAGGACAGAAGTTATTGCTCAGATAAGTGTGTTTGCCTGGCTTTGGGTACATGTGAAATATGATAGTTACTATATGATGTGTGTGTGTGTGTGTGTGTGTGTGTGTGTGTGTGTGTGTCCAAACTGCATCCTAATTTCAGAGCTGCGTGTTCTGCTCCCTGTGTGTTTGGGGATCAGTGAGAGACTACATGCTTCTCTTATTACTTGGAAGCACATCACAGATGGCAGATCAGATCAAACACACACACACACACACACAGAGAGAGAGAGAGAGAGAGAGAGAAACGGTGAGCTCCGAGGCTGATATGGCCCACACATGCAGTCTATTCCTTTTACTAGCAGCAGTGATAGAGGAGAGAAAGCTGGTATGAATGAAAAGCTCTGCCTTCTGACTCGCAGGCCTCTGGAGGTTTATGATATTGCAGCCTGCCAACTATATAAAGATTATGTACATACTGCACGTATAAGGTGCAAAATAAACTTGAGAACAGAGCTGGAGTGTTAGAGAAAATCGATGTATTTGGGATAACTGGGCCAAAAACACACAAAAAAGAAATGCTAGGTGCAGCTTGTTATTATTATTATTATTATTATTATTATTAATAATAATAATTCATATATTAATTTACTTAGTTAATTTCCCACTTTTGTTCCCCACCAGTTAGTTTTTTTTCTTGATCTGCTTAACCCCTTGAGTGTGCAAATACCTCTGCTGAAGTTACTGAATAATTCATAATAGTTATTAAATAATATGGTTTATGAATAAGCCAGAATTCATGAATAATTGAGTAATCTATTCGAATAATAAGGCAAAAGTTTAAGGGGTTAAATTTATGAAACTGAACCAGACCAATAAGAAAAGGACCCAAAAGTATGATTTTGACTCAGTCACAAAACTAGTCTAATAAATGAGAAAGAGCTGAGATATAGGCAGGGAGAGAGAGAGAGAGGGAGAGAGAGAGAGAGAGTCAATGGCTCAACCCTCCACAAACACACACCATACTCTGAAATCTGGGGCAAAATGTAGCACGTCACTGCTGCATAACTCTACAACAATGCAAATGTACATTTATCTTGGAACAGACACACACACACACACACACACATACACACACACACACTCCGGTCTCTGTAGGCACAGAGTGCTACATTTGTAGATGTTGTGAGGGTGCTGCACTGCTGTCTAGTCACCTCAGTAACAATACCTTTACACACACACACACACACACACACACACGCACACACAAAGAGTCTCTAATCGATTAGTGGTACCCATCTCTCTCTCTCTCTCTCTCTCTCGCTCTCTCTCTTTCAGACTGGCCAGTGATGAAATACAGTGTTACACTGCAAACCAGAGATGTGTGGAAATTGCTTTTCAGCAAATTACTTTACATCCAGTTAAAACTCTCTCACACACACACTCAGTGCAGAATAGGAGGTTTATCTTACTCTTAATTTGACGTGGAATAAAAACACGGCATGCTGTTTCCTCTCTCTATGAGCCCAGAAGAACAGAGGGAGAGAAGGCAGCCCCAGGGCAACACATTTTCACTCTCGCTCCTCCTCCTCCCTTATGCCTCGCTCCGCATCAGTATGCTGCAGACATGCGTGATCTCACTTTCTCTCACTCACACACTCACACACACAAGTCATGAGTCTCTAAACACTGCAGCTTTGTGCTACAGCGGTTCAATCTCTGTCTCTTTCCCTCCCACTACAGTCCATGGTGCCGGAGTCAGTCTCTGCTAAATGATATCATTCATTCAAGACTCTCAGAGGAAGTGCGCCATGCTCGCCTTTATATTTGTGCATTTGAACATGAACATCTCCATTAACACACCTCTCTGTGACCTGAGGCATTGAAAAAGCAGTGGGAGGAAACTGTACCACACCTTTCTGAAACTAGCCCTCACCTGTCCGGGCACACTGGCAGAGGAGTCACGCTGGCGCAGCCACTTCCCTGGCAAACAAACTCATAATAACCTAATACAAGGATTGAATGCAGCTATGGAAGATCACCAAGGGTGTGTGTCCTATGTGGTGAAATCATATCTCCTGTAATGGTTATGGTGACTGTCAATGCAGAATTCTGTCTATTGTTATAAAACAGTGCACAGCAAGCGCACATTGTCAGTCTCTAGTCCTTGACTCAGCCTGCAATGTGAAAACATAGTTACATAAGAAAAGTTTCACAAGACTAAAGAATAACAATAAGACTAAATAACAGTCCATAATAATGAGGTTCTGAGTTAAATCCTTGCACGCTAATTGCACATCTAATTACAAATCATTGTATTAGTCATGGCTGATGTAACCCTTTAATCAGGCTGAAAGGTACATTTTAGTATAATCATTTTCCTGGCTTGCTGCAGGCGTCTTATAGCACCTTTCCAGTGTACAGGTCAGTATATCACAGTATGGTTACTAATCCACATCCAGAACTACCTATACCTTGATTGTATACCAGTATCGATTTCCCATTATGACATTACCTGCGAATGGAGGAGCTTTCTTGAGGTTATGGAGTGGTGACAACATTTCCCACGCGACACTAGTGGTAAATGTAAACACTAACGAAAATAGTAACAATAGAATAGCTTTAGGGGCTGATTTACCTTTTACTCTACACTTGGTATTGTGTGGAGAGCCAAACAAATCGGTCAAACAAACTAGCTTTTCCACTGTAGTATTAAGACACTGCAAATGAAGATCGCTATGCTGTACATCAGAAAACCACATACTACCAACCTAAACTAGTATACTAGTATATACAACTAGTATTCCAGTACATAAATTAACAAATTGTAGTCCACTAATTTGATATACTACTTAGTATGGCGAAGCCCTAACTTTGTTTCCAAGTGATGGTTGGTACAAAAAGAGGAAACAATTTTTGCTTTGTTAGTTATGGTACTGGTCACTTGGCTAGTTGGTACAAAGGATACTATGGGATAATGGGTTTGTTACTGTATTGTTCTGCACCATATTGTCCAGTAAGAATTTGTTCTCTACAAGTATCTCTCAGGCCCCTTTTAGCGATGCACTTAAAGCTACAAAACATTATGGAGTTTTCTATAAATCCTTCAACAATCCACTAGTCAAAGTACAGTTATCCAAAAGTCGATGTAGTTGTAAAGAACCAAGTATGTTTATAGTCTGCTTCTTTTCTTTTATTTCTCCTCTATTTCTTTTCGTCTGCCTCTAATGGATTAGAGATTTGAATACACAGCGAAGAGTTGCACAAACATACCCACGCACAGACTTCATACACCATTTCATCATAACAACTACTGCAACCATGAGATGCCTGATCTGAGAAAAAAAACATGTACACTGGGGTTCTTCAACATTTTGTATCCAGGGACCTCTTTAACTGTAAAATGAATTTTACAGACCCCTTCTGAACATAATCCAACTATTCAAATATTAGGCTCATTAGTTAAATATACAGTCATATTTCCATGAATTGCGGCCATAAAGCTTTTTACCCCTGAAATTAGGTCCAAGTTGGTATTATCTTTACACCGACTTGTTTTTGTTTTTGTATTTTTGAGGTTTTTATTAAGGCCAATCAATTCAAGCGTCCAAACAAACCAGCTAATGTAATAACTTATATAATGGTGGGTTGTGATTTCCACCACTTTAACAACACAAAAAACTTGTACTGCCTGTCTGTGCTTTATGAGCCACACTCAGATCTGTCCCCTGCCTTTCAGCCATGGAAAAGACCAGAGGTACAGAGCCAAAGGTACAGAAACCAGGTAACCAACAGAGTCTATTACAACACAAATATATCAATATTTTTTTTCTAATAGATAACTGAAAAAAATATATGCAGATAGCTGATAATCACATTAATAAAGCTTCAGTATGGTACACTGTCATAAAGCTTTGGTATGGTACAGCATGATAAGATATGACACATAATATTAATAATATGGTGTGGTTCACTGTAATATTGCCTTGATGTGGTACATGACTATGATGATTTCCTGTATTACACAGTGATATTGCTCTGGTGTGGTGCACATTAATGATGCTTTGGTATGGTAAGCATGAGAGCTTGCCTGAGGCAGCGGGTGTTTCTCTTTTTTTTTTTCAATGATTCCAGGTCAATTGGGAGTTTTCTCTATTAGTGGTAAAGGCTGGGAAGTTGGTGCATGAATGCTCCTGCTCTATGTTTCTGTCGAAGTGAGGGATTTTCCTGCGAATTGAGGGAATAATGACAAGTCTATTGTTCCTGAGCTTTGGGAACGGATGAATGATAGTCACATGCAAGGAAGCAGGAATATGGCCAACCACATTCGATGAGTCATAATGTGTAAGAGTGGCTGGTGTTGAGCCATCTGGTTAGAGGAAAAATTCTGAGGACTGAGAAAGAGGGATTATAAGAAGGGTACAAATGAAATACTAATGCAAAGTGGGGAGGTGAAAGAGTTCTCTAGCTAACTGCTGAACATGCTAAACATGGTTTAATTCAGCGCTTAATTCAGTTTTGTTTTTGTAGAACATTCTAAGTAGTTTGTAGAGTTTCTAGTTTCTGAGAAGTTTTGAGACCCTAAGCAGACAGACTCAAATTTGATGTCAACCCTCCAGCCATATGCTGAGTGTCCAGTTACAGCACATTTCTGAAAGTTGTGAAAGGTGCTTCTACCACCCAATTCAGATCTTAGCACTGGTGTGTGTTCAGGTCTAGTGTGTGTTCTGGCTCACAGCACCTCTTGTGCTTGGCTGGGGTGTCTAGAGTTTAATTTAAGACCAGGCGAGGTGGATCAAAGCTGTGGCTGAGCCACTACATCAAAGAGGGAGCAGACGTTCGTACGGTTGGAGGGACCTTGATTAACCCCCAAAAAGTGTTTGAGGGAGGCGGGTGACATAGATGCCTCAGAGGAACATGAGGGAACAAATTAGAACTTTGTGCTAAATTCACTTAGTATCTGTAACAGCTATATGTTATACATAAAGGTAAAGTGTTTTAATAGTACAACCAAGTGATCATCGTGGCCTTGTGTGGAATTAAGTGTGTTTGACTCAGTTACAAGATTATTTTACTTTTTGGATTCACTGCTCTTCCACACATTACCATATAAGGGCAACTAAAGAAACTTATTTATGATTTTCAGCCTTGCCTCACTTGCAAACTATTCACAATATCTACTGAGATTGCCAAGTTCATGAGTGCGATTTTCCGAGGTACTTTTTTCTGTTTATAGAAAGTGATTTGAATCCAAACGGTTATTCTTGCAACATCTGTTCATGTACATGGAATCAAGAATACCTTGGAATTGGAGAACCTTTATCAACATTATCAGCAAACCAGGCACACACTCCCTCACCAGGATGTCAGCTCCTGCCTTGGAATTTGTATCTTTTGCAGCTGTCAGCTCATGACTCACTTATGTTTCCAAGATCTTTTGAAAGACACCAAAAAAAAAAAAAAAAAACATAATTCCCAGTAGAAGGTGTAATGCCATATTAAATATTAAAATGTACATTAAACAGGCATATTAACATATGAGGGGACTCTGCTCATCCTGTGAACTTTAAGCCAAGCTAAAACATCAATTGTTTATATGGTGTTTTAAACGATTCAACATATAGATGAGAGGAAATGAAAAAATATTGGCTTTTTGCAAAAATATTAAAATTCATGACAGCTGCAGGGATCTTGATGTATATTCTGCAGCAGGAATATATTTGCATCGGATGGTGCATTTTAATGTTAGAACTGAAAACCAATGTAAAAACACACACAGTGTTACATGAGGATGAACCAGAAGGCTAAGGTAGTGTGTACTGATTTTGTTCGGTATGTAGGGAAGAGTCATGCTTGTTTATCATCGCATCATTTCATATACACTAAACAAACTGGGGCTCACAGGATAGCCAGTTAGATCAAGTTTTTTAAGGCTGTAAGTCATAGAATGTGTTTTTTTTTTTTTTTTTTTTTTTATGTTTGCAAAGAGTACATATTTTGAGAGCCCCTGAATAGATTTTTCTGTCATTTCAAGGTGTCAAGATTACACATACATATATATATATATATATATATATATATATATATATATATATATATATATATGCATATATGTGACTGTGTGTGTATACGTGGCTGTATATTCAGGCTGCAGTATTCTGTGTTTTGGACATGGCTGCAGATTCAGTGATTTCCAACACTGCCTTGTCGAAATCAATTTCTCGCTCCACAGATGAAGTGCTATCTCTCCTGTGAGGATTTAAAAACACAATGTGTGTGCATGTGTGTGCGTAAACGCGTATGTGTATGTGTTGTTCTTTTAAGATTTATCAACCAGAGCATTCCTATCTCCCTTTGCTTGGCATTTGTCCTTGGTAAAATGTCCCCAGAAAGAGACAGAGAGAGGGAAAGTAATACAGAAAGAATAAAGTGTAACATTGATGGATTTTTTTTTTTGTTTCAGTGCCGCATACCTTTGAGATGGCATTCTAAATGACTGAAAGAACATTAAATTGGAGATAAGCTGTGTCCTTCTGAACATGAACTCTTTTGTACTCTTTTTTTCTGTCTTTCCTTACTGTTGAATTCTCACTGGCTCCTTGCACTTAATCAGGGGTATATATAGAAAGCTTAAAGATTTCTGCCTGAAATATATCTCATTCTTATTTCTTTGACCAGTTGTGTGTTTGGATAAAGTTTTGCAGTCATTCGTTCATTCATTCATTCATTCATTCATATTGATTAACTGCTTTATCCTGATCAGGGTCATGATGGATCTGCACCCTATCCCCGAAACACTAGGCATAAGGCAGGAACACATCCTGGATGGGCCTCCTTCGCTATTCACTCACACTCACACCTAAGGCTATTTTAGAGGAGCTGATCCATCTACCCATACATGTTTTAGGAAGTGGGAGAAAGAGGAAACCAGAGAACCCAGAGGAAACCCACAAGGACATATGGAGAAGATAATAGTGTCATTTCATTGTTGCATTTTGGCTGGAAGTGAAAGGGTTAACTGATCTTGAAATGGCAACAGAAAATTATCCAATTTGTGTTGTTTTTCTTTTGTGGTTTTTAGATAGATACACCCAAGCAAGCTCACACACTGCTTATGACTTTCATTCCCAACTGGTGGAACCAGTTATGGGGGGAAACATCACTCAAGGCTTTCTAAAAGCCAAAAATATGCCACGGACTGCCAATATAAGCAACAGTCTAACCATTAGCTTGAGTTAATTTATGCAATCACTTATTTTACATCCAACCACTCCTCCCATCTGTCAGCCGTGAGAGGTTAGGTCAACAAACTTAGCTAAACATGTTAGCCCTTACGAAAAGAAATAAAATATACCGCAGTGCTGCATTTGCAGATGAATCCAACATTTCTGGGCTTTCTCACCATGGGTTAGCACATTTTGTGTGAAAATATAATGTCAGATTAGTGTAACTGTGTTGTCAGCATATTAAATAATTATTCGTTCTATGCAGTGGTACGTAGCACCGCTGCTTGTAGCAGGGCTACAAGTTCAAATAAAACTTGAATTTGGGCTTAGGAAGCACATAGCATAATTAAAAATATAGTCTTTTGCAAATTCATCAACACAATGGTGTTTTTCAAGCAAGGGCACGATGGGCATCTGGTGTACAATGGGCTTTAAGCTTGAGATTTTCTGATCAGAGTTCATTTTTTACACTGATGTTTCTGAGCAGTTCTTAAAAGATAATGTTCTCTTTTTATTTTAATGCAGGTTTGCATTATGGCTATGTAATGTATGATGTAAAAATGCGATCCATTCGAATTAAAAAGTGTTTTATATTTGCCTAACACTTTTTATCCAGAATGATTTACAATTGATACAGGGCACAACTGAGCAATTCTGTGTGTGTATACGTGTTTGTGTGTGTGTGTGTGTGTGTGTGTGTGTGAGTGTGTGTGTGCAGATTGCAGTGAATATTGAGGTAGTCCAGTGTTGTGTGTCATGCTGGGGAAAAGAGGGGGAATGGCTGTAATTAACTCTAATTTGTTCTGGAGACATTATGAAACGGAACAGCAGTGTGCTGAGGCAGAGAGAGAGAGAGAGAGAGAGAAAGAAAGAGGGAGAAAATTAAAAAAAAAAAGAATTGCAAAATACAATTTCAAGGCCCCACTACAATGGATAATTTCACCTGTGGAAATACATTTAAAAAACTGTATTAGAAAACCAAACCAGCATGGTTTTTACTTTTTTTCACCTTGACTCAATGACACTACCTTTCATTCAGTGTGTTAATGTGAAGAATTGTGCATTACACATGGTACATTAACATAATTATGAACGAGCTGTTATGTTACGTACACACACAAACAGTAACATTCCTTAAATAAAACAAACAAAACAAAATCTCTAAATGCAGTTTAACTTTGCAATACTGTCCATCTCTCAGCGTAAGAGCTCAAGGAAAGTTAATGCTCTATTGTAGCCCTGTCTGCTCATGTTTCAAAAAGTGTTCACACTGTTTTATTGTACTAAGTCTTAAATCCCTTTTACGAAAGGTAGCTCAGTGTGTGCTTGCTCTTTCTTTGATGTTTTAAGCACCAGAAAGACGTGGCCAAGGTTTCCGACCACCTGAGGAGATTTTCTTTGCAGCATTCCTCTCTGTTGTCTAATTGAATAATGCATTATAGTAGAAAAAAAAGTCTCATTAAATGCTAGTGTTGGGATTAAAACGCTGAGTTATCCACATTTTTTTTCCAAAATGCAAAAACATACATGCGCTAATAAAGTGAAAATGAGACTTTCTTTAATGAGAGGCAATTTGCTGCACGGACACTGACTGTGTTTGTGCAGCAGAATGAGAAAGTGAGATTATTTTTGACATATTTGGAGAAAGTTTGTATGTCTGTTTGTTGTACTTGTATGTGGGCTATGCATTTTAATGGCTTCTTAGTTTGCTAGAAAGGAACATGTGTGTGTGTGTGTGTTTGTGTGTGTGTGTGTGCAAATGAACCTGTATCTTGTTATTGCCACAAAATGGAATGTGTGTTTGGCCAGATGACCAGAAAGCTAGGCCTTTGATAGGAGTAATGTGTGTATGTGTGTGTGTGTACGTGGGTGTGTTGGCTCATCTGCACCATATGCCCTCATGTCTCTGTATGTTACCTGCCTCTGATAGGGAGCATCATGCGAACAGACAGAATCAGAGAGGATCAAAGAGAGAGATGGAGGAAAATGAGGAGGAGTGGAGAGAGGTGGGAGAGAGGTAGAGGAGGAGAAAGAGCCCTAGGCTGAGAGAACAGATGCTCTGGTGCATTCCCTCCGTGCTTAGCTCTCACTCAGGCCTAGGCTGGATCCCCAGGCTAGATTACAGATCAAGCCAATCTGTGTGTGCATGATGTAGGCTGAGGCAGGTACTGCCTGTCCCCTGATACTTCTGTGTCATTTATCTATGCTAAGCCTCTGGTACTGGCAGGAGTGTACACTCTTTAAGTAGTGAAGGGGGCCACAGGTGTTGAATATGCACTTCAAATGTCTCTAAACACTGAAACTGATATATTGAGTGGATTGCAGCAATGTTATTTCCAGTGCTGTGGAATAAAATGGAAGTTGCAACTTGCACCAAGTAAAAGAGTATGTTGTGTATTACTCATTCCACAATGCTGTTTAATTCTCGATTCTGATTGGTCAGTACAGCTGTATAGTTTTTTTTTTTTTTTATGTGCTCGTTCTATAGTTGCAAGTTACACAGGGACGCGTATGCACTGCATAATTGTTAATATGGTGAACTTCTGTGAGGAGACTTATTTAGCATTTACAGAAGGGAGTCTCCAGTCGTGATTAGACTGACTTTGAGAAAGACCAGGCACAGACACTTGTTTTTGTGTGAAACGTTGACACGTTACCTTCATACCCTGCCAACAAACATGCAAGGATATCTCCTTTTATGTGCTACCAACTCCTTCCAACAAAACTCTTGAATAACCTTTAAAGACATGATATAGCTCTAAAAAAAAAAGCCAAAGACATGTAATATAACTAACAATATTCTAAAATTGTGACCTGATATGTAATATACATCATACAGTCTGTGGGCAGAACATCTTAGTCTAAGACAAACTGTGGCCTTTATAGAATAAAAAGATATTTGAATGGTATTGTTAAAGAACTCAGGAAATCAACAGATACAGTGTACCCATCAAGCAAATACCTTTATATTATAATGGAAATAAAACCAATAACATGCAAATATGTAGCGTATTTTAGCCATTTGGCTTGTTTTTGTAATTTTCACTGAGAGAATGACTCCAGTTTGGATGCAAGAATGCCATTGCTATGCTGGAATACACAGCTACTTTATTCTAATGAAGCCCTCTGTTGCAAAATGGATAAGAGATGAAGTGATTCAGAGGGAAAAAAAATGTTTTTTTTTGACAGCACGACAATCAAAAGCACACAAGCCAAAACAGAATCGACACGCCAGACGTTTGGGTCGACAGCTTCGACATGCTAGACATTTGGACGCGAAAATGGACTTGGCGGATGAAAGCAAACTGAATTAGAATGATTTTCTTCTTCTTCTCAGGTCCACATACAAAACTATACTAAAAATCCAACCCTAAACCTCTATACTCAATACATCTAGAAGATGTGGGGAGTAAAGATGTTCTGTAGGATTAATGATAGCAGTGTGAGATGATGATTAGGAACAGGCCTCGAGTGGAACACTGAATCGTGGTATTGAAAGTTGTTTAAATGAATACACATAATTGAGCTTGTGTATTATCAGTACAAGCCACTCTAATGGGTTAGATTGGCTTAAGGTGATATATTCTCATAAAACAAGTACCGCAATCGATTGTTGAGGAAAGCCATAAATAATCCAGATATTGGATTTTATCAGTGTTGGATGTTATTGGATTTTCATGTTCACTCTAGTCCCTAAAGCATGAAGTTCAGATCAATAGCTTATTCTTTTGTATTAAGAATATAGGCTCTCTGTGTGTATGTGTTTTTTTTTTTCACTCTATCAATTGCATTCATTGCTGTTCATTTGTGCTTCTCTAAAAGCCAAGGCATGCTCGCTATGTCGTAGCAGTCAGTGCGCTGTCAAACAGAGGAATGTTCTTTAGCAGTTTACAATCTGACACGGAGATACTGCTCATTTCTTCGCTTTTAGAGCACTGATTAGACCCAGTATCTCATACACAAGCATTCCTGCACACCAGCTGAAAATACCTTGCACACTTAAAGACATTCTTTTCACACTCTCCACATCTTTCATCAGGCACCGGGTGTAAGATCTCACCAAAGCAGCTGTGAAAGGGATAGTTCGTGAAGAGATTTACCAGCTAAAACATATGAAGTGTGTAAGTAATAAAAATACCCTGGCAGGAGATTAAATGGATCTGGTGGGATTGGGTAGGGGGAGATTGGGGGGGTGGCTCTCAAAATGTGTGGGTGGGCTGTTTTCCAAATAGCCCTCACATTTGCCCTACTTTGAGCCATCAGCGACGATATGACAGGTCTATGATACACATATTAATAAAAACAAGCAGTATCGTTTGCTCCTCAATATTAGTGCCTTATCTGTCTTATCTGCTTATGTGCTTTAATATTTTGTCTTTTATGTTTTACATGGTATTCACATTAAATTGACTTTATTGTACTTTATTATTTATCTAACAAGTCTGCCAAAATGTTTTTTTTTTAATATTTAATATGTCCTGGTTATATAGACTATATATAAAGAATCCTAAAATTAGTATTTTGCCTACAGTGTTTTATAGAGAAAAAAACCCAGATTCTATGTCTGTAGTTTCCCCTGGTTCAAATGCTTGTTTTCTTTTAACAAAAAAAAACAACATTCATTAGAATTGCCGTTTAATCATTGTGTTTCTTTAGTTCGGTTGTCTCTTAACGAGGCTCCTGTTGTGGGGTTAGTAATTAGTAATTGCTTAGACCGCTGGAATACAAGGAAGGACTTGTTTTTTTGTTCTTCTTTTGTTGACTCGTATCCGCTCCCCTGGGGCCAACACGTCTAAACACCGGCGGTGATTACAAGTGCCCATTTTGGCACGAGAAAGACTTACGCAAGTAGATTCTTTATTTTAATTTGTATCTTTTCTTTAAGTCTCGCTCTATTTTGGGTTGTGTGTAAAAAATAAAAATCTCTTACGCCAGCAGACTTTTTTGTCAGTGGCATAAATGAGCAGAACTGCTGAAGCAGCCATGCAAACACTTACACACTTGCTCACACACCCTTCTGTGGTCTAGACACAGGGTTCTTGCAGAGGTAAACATTGTTTGTGTAAGATTTAGTCCGTATGAACGTTACATTCCCATATGGAATTTATTTCGTGCAGCTGTTGTAAAAACATGAAATTAATCCGGTCATGTTGCTGGAGCTATATAATTCAAATCATATGCATGCATGGAATTGTTCTGGTTCTTAATGCACGCCAATTTTTTGACCACATATAAAATAATGATGATTATGTTACTACGACAACTATGTTTTCATTTTCGTTTGCTGTAATGTTAACACGGCACGTGTGTTTGTGTAAATAATGTGTCCAAATGATTAGAGAAAAAACAGAGAATCGTGTTTTGACAGCTAAAGCATAAATGGCTGGAGTGTATGTGGTGTAATGTCGAGCTTTTCTTTCTCCTTTTCTTTCATCACACTGCTATTATGCCCACCTGAAGTAGGAGAGTGGTGGAGCCGCTGGCATTCAAAACCAACCCATACAGGAGCGAAAAAGCAGAAAAACACACTCAGGCACACACGTAACACATACAGTGCACTCCGCAGAGTGCAATCACCACCTTATCACCACTCCCTCTCTCCCCGAGCTCAAAACCCTCTGCAGTCTATTGTTTTTGTCCATCACGCTGTACCTGCCTGGTGAACAGAGCATCCCTGGATTTTCCTTCTCCTTCTTTCTCCCCCTCTCTCTTACTCAGTCACTCACTATGGAAGTAAAAGAAGATAAGCAGAGCCTGAGCACAGACATCTGGTTCAGCTGGACCCAGTTTGGCGCAGTTCAGAGTTTCTTTAATTTTTTTTTTTTTTTTATCAGGGAACAGGAGGAGAAAAAATGAACAGATACTCGATTTGTCTTTCGTCAGATGGCTCAAGTCCAGAGCCAAGAGAGTGGAACATTACAGAACAGATTAAAGACAGAGGAGGAAGGGAGGGTTGGAAAAACAAGTAGGAGAGACAGAGAGAGAGAGAGAGACAGAGAGAGAGAGAAAGAGGTGTATGTGTTTACAGTGAGTTCACACATCTGCATCAAACTGCCTGACACATCTGCTGCTATTGCTGCATTTCACTACTCACGCACTCACGCACCTACTCAGTCACACACACAACCCAAAAATAACTAATCAAGAAAAAGAAGCCACCACCGCCAAAGATAAACCTTCATTCGCCATCTGTCTTAGCGGGCCATATAAATGCAGAAACATTTTATTTATTTTATTTACTTTAAGAATGCATAGACTGCCATGCTATTTTTTTTAACCATCAGATGAAGACATAAAACTGTCATTCGGCAATATGTTTCAATAAGAACCTGTAAACCTAAAAGCCTTCACTGTTGAGACGTTTGTCTGAAAAAGTGAAATAAGAAAAGGAAGAAAAGAAGGAAGCGTGAGCTTTCCAGGTGTTTCACATCAGTGGAGCTTTCGAGTGGCACTAATCCTTTTGTTTATGGAACTGTAAAATATATAAGGGGCAGCGTTCGTAAAATCGACCGTGCCTGTCATTAGGGACGTCCTGATGAACAGGGGAGGGCCAGATGGGTGCAGGTAATTAACGGAAATCCATACGCCTTCTCCCACTCGTTATAACATCCTTAATAACAGACAGTCGCGCCGAGAAAATCTAGTTTACTCAGCCGAGCAGAGTCATAGGTGTTAAGAAACACTTAGAGCGCGTGTGATTGTTCTTTGGCTCAAATTCAAGAGTAAATACATAGCACGGGGGAGAGAGAGAGACAGAGAGAGAGAGACTTACAAAGAATAATTGAGTAAATGACATTGATATTGTGAAAGCAGATTGAGGGAAATTGCATAATGAAAGTTTTTTGTGTACTAATTTGTTCTCAATTGCTACAACTGGTTCTGATCTCAAAGGAACTTCCTGAAATAAAACCGAAACATACGACAAGTACGTGTAATCCTGTGCCAAGTATAACAATTATTAAAGGTGGTGAGACATGTAAAAGACTTAAAACACAATAAGAACATAAATTAAAATATGTGACCTAAGTATTCTAAGGTTCTATCTCGCATTCATTCTTAACCAAGAAAGATCAGAGGCACAAGCATGCCAACTTCATCCTGATAATATTAACTCATCATTTTGAGAAACTTTTAAATACTGAGACGTATTGTCAGCCTATAATAAAGCAATGGCTTTATTTGCAGCCAAATGACAGAACCAGCCCTATGTGAATTTAATACATGCCCTTTAGTCATATTAATTTGCAAAAGTAGTCATCATTCTTGACACTGTGAGTGCAAAATTAAACTATTTGCATAGACACCACCCTGTATTTTACACATATGGGTAGAAACACTCCAAACTGAATAGTCTTTAGCAAAAGCAAGTTTTTGTTTTTTTTCTGTTTGAAAGATACAAGACATTTGCAGACATTGTTGCAGAGACGTAGAGATGGATGGAAAAAAAGAACACCAGGGAGTGAATGTAAATGTCACTGTCATTTGCTGTATCCTCATAATGCTCTTTGGGGCAGAGTGAGGGAGGGGGCACGAGTAAGGGACTGGGATGGCTCTAAATGGAAATGTACATCTATACATATGTAGGTGAATTCCACAAGGGTTGTTGGTTTGAGAGATCATGTGAGCTGAGCACAGAGGGAGAGAAAGAGCATGACCCTACAGCCACATTTAGACCCAGGAGCAAGACTACTGAGACCTACAGCAGCTCAGGACAGAACTTTATCTCACCTCTTATCTCCCTTGCCCTCACCTAGGGCTAATTAATTTAGTGTGTGTGTGTGTGTGTGTGTGTGGCTTATATATGAATGTCTAACATAGAAACCCAGTCTTACCTCATTTCAACAGAATGTATTTAAACGTAAGGTGGATTTCAGACAAGATTTCCCGTGCTCCCGCTGTGTCTGCATGGGTTTCCTCTGGGTTCTCTGGTTTTCTCCCATGCAGGAAGGTGGATTAACTACATTAATTTGGTGTGAATCAGTGTGTGAAAGTGTGTGCATGGTGGCCGGTGATGGACTGATGTCTCATCCTGCTGTAGTCCTGCCTCACATTCATCCACCATGATCTTGATCATGATAAAGCGGTTACTGAAGACGAATGAATGTCTGAAATCTCTTCCAGTGATAAAACTCTTCCAGATGGCAATAAGCTAACACGAAACATATAAGTTTCTAAGCTAATACCTAGACTAGCTAATACCTCTAACCTAAGTAATCGTTCCCTATAAATCCACGTTTGTGTCACACAAAGTGATATAATTATTGGATTATGAATGTATTACAACTATGAAAGAAATTGTGGTGTATGAAAATACAAGGTCAGCTTTACACTAGCTGTAATTAACTACTTCCAATTAATGTTGTTGACAATAATGACATGGAAAATGATGCATGATTTGTTGGTTTTGCATTTGCTTGCAATCTCAAAAGGGGAGCATAGAGCTAAAAAACTTGCATCAGCAATAGCAACATAGCTTGTACTTAGCTCATCACAACCAGTAAAACACTTGTTTCCTGTACAGATCTCTTATTCATGGTTGCAATTTTGCTTTTTTTTCCCAATAGTTTCAATACTCCACATGGAATTGACACAAGCACTGACACAAGTGGGTTAAACTTAAAATTAGAATTATTTTTTTTATATCCAGGCTCCTCAGATTCCTAGAGACTTTTCTCATAGACAATATCTAAGGTTTCCCTAAAATAAATCCAGCATTATTAGGTTAATGTATATTTTATATTGTATCTAAGCAAGGAATAACAAATCCAAATAATCCTGTTCTGAACTGAGGAAAATGGTGGACATATTGAGCAAGTTCTTTAAGTAAAAGCTTTTGTTTTGCTGTTTTTTTTTCTATGCTGATGCTGGACTTGTGGAACACCCTGTAGAATAACACTTAAGTGTTATTTTTGTTTCTGTGCTAACTATCTTTAAAAGGGTTTAGCTTAATCATATTCCTAGACCCCACCCTATTTGTACCAGGATGAGGAAATGTTTTTCAATGTAGACCATAAAGCACTAAGTCGCTCTAGATAAAGGTATCCGTTAAATGCTCTATATGCAAATAGCTCTGGGATTTCTTGTTTACACACTTACTTAGGTCCTTGTATAGGTTTAACTTTGTCTATACCACTATGGTATTTGTTTGAACCAGCTTTACTGACTAGTCTTTCAGGTCCTGAATGCATCAGATTCTCAAATTACTGTGTATCATTACTCCGTCAGTACTTTGTCTAAGTCACTCTGCATAAGAACATCTGCCAAATGACTAAATGTAAATGCAAATGTGAGTGAATGTAAATGTTTGGACTCATTGTGTGTCAAACTGCTCACTCACATATTCACTCACTCGCACACTCAGATACTTAAGGCTTACCAGCTACAATACATGCCAATATCCACTTTAAACCCAAACGCACACACACAAATTACCCTGGGGGTCTGAGGGACATTTACATAACTTTGCCAATCCTTCTTCTGCAAGTTATCTAAGTTGCTTAAAAAAATGAGATCTGTTCGCCTTCTCATCTCAAAATATATCCAAGACACTTCACGGAAGATTATGCATTATGAATCTCTCTCTTTCTCTCTTTCACACACACACACACACACACGCACACCAACAAACACTATCTTTCTTGCTCCCTCTTGCCTCTTGCTTTTATTTTCTGCTCCTTATTGTATATTCTGATGCATGGATTTTAATAAAAAAATAGAGCATCATCATTAAAAATGTATGGATGGAAATTTGCCTCTGGTGTCTTCATACATGTCTTCCTCTTTTTCTCTCTCTGTCTCTCTCTCACACATTCTTTCCTCCATCCTAGTTAGCAGAGAAAAAATACAGGGATGGGGAGAATGACAAGAAAAGAGGGGACAACAGCAGAATGCAGAGCAAGCGTGGTCTTGTCTTGTTTATGGCACACCACACCTCTGGGCACCATGAGGCCATGTGTGTATGTGAAAGACAGAGAGAGACGATTTGGGGTGAATTCCTGAATTCCATTACTGAAATGGTAGCTACAATCCTCAAATACAACTGACCACCCCTCCCAAAACACACACACACACACACACACACACAATCTGTCTTTTTTTAACCGCATAGACTACAAACACCAAATTAAAGGAATTCTTAATATTCTCATTATTATAGGAATTCTCAGCTGAGAAATAAAAAGTGAGCTTGTTTTACTCCTAACTGGAAGTCCTAGGGCTCTTGCTGCAGCTGTCAATAAATGTTTATGTGAAATGTAATATTTTTAGAGTTCTTTGATGAATTCGCCAGTCAAACGTATTCATGAACGAAGCTTTTAAACCATATAATTCATAAATATTTCAAAAGTGCAAAAAAAAAATTCCATTTGCTCGCACATGGTTGTGACAACATTCCAAGAAAAGTATAAGAATGACCTTTTATTATGTTGCACCAGTGGTTTTTATTATGTGACATCAGTGCACCTGGGAAATTTGGCTAGAACTACTTATACCACAGCTCTGTTGAATTCTCGAGTCTGATAAATGTGACTATAAACAGTTAAAAGATATGCTGCTCTTTAAAAAAAAAAAAAAAAGGATTGTAATTGTTGTCTGTGAATGCCCTGTTGTGTTTTATTCCTTACATAAATAACAACTACTTCTCATCTCATGTTCATCCTGGGACATTTTTTGGTTAGTGTAACAATTAGTTTTCAATTTGTTTTACATAATTGGTTATTGATCAAATTTAAACATCTCCAGTTACGAGGGAGTTTTAAGCATGCAGGATTTCTTTGTTTTTCTCAGGGCAGGGAAGTGTGTCAACAAGTTTTCCCATGGTAATCACACATTCGCTACAGATGTGGAGGGTAGAGATTAGCTCGAGAAACACTGGAGTACGCCCTTAACATAAAAAGGTCTCAAATAATAAACGGAATAAGCACAAAAGCACCACTCACAAACATGTGCTTGATACTTTCAGAACAGTGGACGGGGACACAAAAACAATCCACCCCACAACCACACCTCAGGCACGCTATACAGCTTCACTGAGAAAGCGACAGCAGGCAGTGAAAAAGCTAAAGGGAGGGAGGAAAATTTAGAGCGGTGCGACAATAGCGGGACATAAGAAAGAAGAAGAGAAAGACAGCGGAGGTGACAGTGGTGGTATTGCAGGCTCTCAGCTCTTTTGCAATCTCTCTCCTCATACTTCACACCAGCTGTGGAGAGGTGCAGGCCCTGAGGAGGCCTCCAGCAGCCCCTATATTTCTGCTTTTCATATCTGTCATTCCCTTTAGTACACTCACCTAACACACACACACACACACACATACACACACACACACACATGCAGCCTTTGCGTGCCAGAACAGCTGTTATTTTTGACAATATTTTACAAGACAATGCACTACAAGTATGTTTTATGTTGAACATCTTGTGCAGTTCTTGGGCCACTGCTAACATAAGCCACATCACCTGGCTAGCAAGCAGATAATGCTAAGGTTATTAATGTTGTTTTGTAGGCAAGAAGTGTAATAATGTAAGTGTATAATGTATGTAAGGGGAAAAACAAGACAAGACATGTTGCTATAGGAAAATAATCAATGATGGGTTGGTGTGACGAGCTCCACTGTGAGTTAGTTACCACCCAGTTGATTATTTTCCAATAAATCAAGTGTATTCACACATATCTAAGTGTTTTTGGTCCTCTTATACTACAGCAATTTGCCAAAGATTACAATTTTTAATTTATTAATGAACAACACATCATGTGTTTGTTCTGTTTATAACTACATTTAATGCTGTGGAACATCTGTGAGACTAGTTAGTTCCTGTTATTGTATACACTCACTGAGCACTTTATTAGGAACACCTGTACACCTGTACATTCATCCAATTATCATACCAATCGTATGGCAGCAGTGCAATGCAGAAAATCATGCAGATACAGGCCAGCAGCTTCAGGTAATATTCTCATCAACCATCACAATGGGGAAAAATTGTGATCTCAGTGATTTTGACCGTGGCATGATTGTTGGTGCCAGACTGGCTGGTCTGAGTATTTCTATAACTGCTGATCTCCTGCGATTTTCACGCACAACACTCTCTAGAGTTTACTCAGAATGGTGCAATAAAGAAAAAAAAATCCAGTGAGAGGCAGTTCTGCAGATGGAAATTCCTTGCTGATGAGAGAGGTCAATGGAGAATGGCCAGACTGGTTTGAGCTGACGGAAAGGCTACACTAACTCAGATATCCACTCTACACTTGTGATGAGCAGAAAAGCATCTCAGAATGCACAACATGTCAGACCTTGAGGCAGATGGGCAACAACAGCAGAAGACCACGTTGGGTTCCACTTCTGTCAGCCAAGAACAGAAAGCTGAGGCTGGAGTGGGCACAGGCTCAAAAAACTGGGACAGTATAAGACTGGAAAAACTTACAATTTACTCATCTTCTAATGGCTATTTCCAGCATGATAATGCACCATGTCACAAAGCAAAGGTCATCACAAACTGGTTTCATGAACATGACAAGGAGTTAAATGTTCTTCAGTAGCTTTCCTAGTCACTGGATCTGAATCCAGTAGAACACCTTTGGGATGTGGTAGAACAGGAGATTCACAGCATGAAAGTGCACCTGAAATATCTGCAAGAATTGCGTGATGCAGTCATGTCAACATGGACCAGAATCTCAAAAGAATGTTTCCAACATCTTGTGGAATCCATGCCATGAAAAATTGAGGCTGTTTTGAGAGCAAAGGGAGGCCCTACCCAGTATTAGTATAGTCTTCCTAATAAAGTGCTTGATGAGTGCACATTATTGCAGCTATGAAAGGTTCTTCCCTTACTAGAATCTCTTTTCTTCTCCCTAAGTTAATAAGACAAACACTGCATGTCACGTTACAGAGAAAGCACAAAGTCCTCTGTCCTGACGACTCTCCTGTGGCAGACAAACTTACTGATGGGTCCTTTCTTAAATGTTCACTAAATGTCTCCTTACAGAAAACTTCAGAATGAATATATGTTTGTTAAATAACAGCATGTATTAGAACGAGTGTTTGTTAAATAACAGCATGTATTAGAACGAGTGCATTAATAATAATAATAATAATAATAATAATAAACTTATTTG
The DNA here is from genome assembly GCF_027358585.1 of Pangasianodon hypophthalmus. Taxonomy (NCBI): domain Eukaryota; kingdom Metazoa; phylum Chordata; class Actinopteri; order Siluriformes; family Pangasiidae; genus Pangasianodon; species Pangasianodon hypophthalmus. Next base: position 16,123,412 of record NC_069713.1, read on the forward strand.
AATTACAGCTGGAACTGTTGTGAGAACTGCAGTTAAATAAAATTAATCAAGCCTTTTTGACCAATTGGATTTGAGAATTCAACAGTACTGTGGTATAATACTAATAGTATAATGTCAATACATGTAACAATACTATTTTTTTACACACAAACATCACCATCACTGACATTTGTGTTACTCCTCTCTCTCTCTCGCTCTCTCTCTCTCTTGGTCTCTCTCTCCAAATTAATTTTTTTAATCTCAAACATTACTATGTGCTTGTTTAACCTTGAAAATAATTGAACACAATTAGGCTCCCACTCTCATGCACTCTCTCTTCCCCTCTATGATTTGCCCTCTTCTCTTTCCCCCTCTCTCCTTTGTTCACTTTCATTCGATAAAAATAAAACGCATCATCTTCAGAACCTCCGGCATTTCAGTCCATGACAGTAGAGAAACTTCTGCAGCGGCTCTATCCCAGCCTGCAGTGTTCATTTTCAGTCGTGCTCTCCTCAGACGCCCCTGCCTCCCTCCGGCCCAGGCTGCAGCTCGTAATCAAACCGTCTCTAGCGCTGCAACTGTCAGAGCGGCTCAGGAGGGAACAGAGGGGTTCGAAGAGGCTCGTGGACAAGAGAAAAAGGCAAAAAGAGAGCATGAGATGAGGCAACGTGTGGAGTGAAGGTTTTTAAAAATGTGCAGTTGGAAAAAAAAGCATATTGGGGGGGTGAGTGGGCTGAGAGGCTCTATCGACAGACTTCTACTGAGAAGAAGCAGCTCAGCTTTCCATTATTATATCCTGAGTTTGTGTGTGCGTGTGTGTGTGTGTGTGTATGTGTGTAAACACATGGTTGTGAATGCAATCACTGAATGCTACACTTTCAACTCAGACTGGTACACTTTTACACAACAGGTTTCTATTTGATCCAGCCTGCATACATACATTATTCCTTAAATGTGGCTCATAATCTAGCATTATTGCTGCTAAATGAGATATTACATAATATAAACAGAACCAGATCTGTTTTTTCACACCGGGACTATTTATTTGCCATTACAAACGAAACATCTGAGTTATGTTATTAGACTTAAATCACTGTTGTATGAGCTAGGATGGGTAAAAATACATTTAAATATTTATACAAAATACGAAGTACCCAAAAAGGTAAATGTATCAGAATAAACAGGAAAATGAAATCTCAAATGATATCACTAGTGCCACTTCAGCTTATGAGGGAGATGTTAGCATTCTAGTTAAAGACAGCTAACGCTAATGCTAGGGATCATTCAGAAATGAAACTGATGGTGTGAAGTAATGAAGTCATGACGGCTCAATTCATTATACTATCTATTTGGTTTCTAATTTATTACTCTACCTCAAATAATATATAAATATAACCTGTTGTTAATTTTTTTCTCTGAAGAGCTAGAAGATCATAGTAGCTTGGCCTGCTAGCTAACAGTCAACAGCCAACAGTTTTTGCTACAAGTTGCTACGTCTCCATTTCCTGAGCATTTTTAGCTATAGAGCAGCCATTTTGCAATTTCCAGCTCTATAATGCACTACAACTGCATGAGTATCAGATCTTGTTTAGAAATATTTATTTATTATGAAAACAAAAAATACAGAACATAAAAGCGTTTCTATACAAACTTCATGACTTTTTTTCTACAAGCATCACATACAAATTATACTGTTTGAGAAAGTTCATATACACATACTCTGAGTCATGGTTATTTATATGTTAATTCGAGAAAATGTCACCTGGACACCATATTTTGTTGAATAATTATAGTAATAATTATAGTGAATTGTTCATATACAGAAAAGCTACCGCATGAAAAACGGAAGCCTATGTGCTAAAGGTTTTGAGTGCTTTTGAGGCTTAGTGTAAGCTTTTGAAAACACCACATGGTGATACTGAGGCACTGTTCATGCCAATAACGCATTTAAAACATTTAAAATCTTTCTAATAATTCCAAGCTTAGATATGCATGAGCATGACATGTATTTCATTCCATTTATGTCTCAAGATTTTACTTGATATTTTATGACCTGGTCAGTACAAGAACATAAAGGTGGCAGCGTTGTAATCATACCTGGGGTCAAAATATGTTTTGCTTTATACCTTTATGGCCATATATCATAAAAACCCTGATGTTTTGTGTAGGGCTGTGCATAAATTGTGCCTGGAATCCCATCCAATTAGCCTGCAGGGGCTACACTCAAACCTGGAGGCTTGCTTCTTCTTCTCTGTCTAATCTATATTTCAAACACAGATTTGTGCTTGATGTGCTGTAGGAAATGTGAATTACAAGCTGCTTAGCTGCTTTTTATCCTCATCCAAATCTCTGAAGGATGTCCAGAAAGCATTAGAAATGTTTAGGTCTTCAAACATCCTCGCTCTGTCTGATATCTGCGATCAAAAGGGGAAAAAAGAAAGAAAATGTTAGCTGGCAGAGTTAGCGCTCCTTTCAGGGATCTACAATGCTGTCCAGGACTGCAAACTGGTTGTTGAGTTACGGGACAGTGTTGTAACGTTGCCACACCTCTCTTTCACGGCTAATTGGATCCACTGAATCGAGTGATCTCCAGAGCAGAGGACACAAATCACCAGCATGTCTAACAATCAGTCCTGAAGAGGGCTCAAAAAAGGACAACTGACCAGAAGAAATACTGGAGGGGCCTCTCACACGTTCTGTCCAGTCTGTTCTTTAATACGGTTAGGCGTTAACGAAGAACATAATTTCATAGTTTGATGTGCTAAAAATCTTGTGTGATCTCTTTTCACCTAGCAACTCTTTAGCAGTGTGTGAAGAGTTCTGGAAATCAAACTTCTGATTATCTGTGCAGCAGATGGCCTGCATTAAATAGCTTTCAGAAACAGAACGTGCACATGATAATCTACAATTTTTGCAAATTATAAAGAAGGAAGTCAACAAGGCTGTGCACTTGTACATAACTCAGCACTTGTCAGCCAGCTGAACCTTCACAAATGTGTTTACAACTGACTTTTATAGCTGCCGAAATAATAAAACACGCATAAAATACTCAAGCCATTTTTATAAGAAGAAAGGAGGCGGGATTAGTCATTAGCATAGAAATAGGAATGCTGTTAATGCCCACCCAAGATTCCTGTGTAAGACCACAAAAGTCTGAATACAGAACCTGAATCATGTTAGTTCTGATAATGCCTTTTGTTTTAAAAATAAATCGCAAGGTCGTTGACGGTAATGTCATGTCCTCAATTCAAACGCCGCAATGGGAAAGACACAGGAGAGGCCAGGGAAAATGAAAAGCGCAATTTAGAATGGATTTAATAGAATAAAGACGAGACAGCTGTCGTACACTTTTCAGGCGCCTGCTTAGCGAAGAGTTAGCAAACAGTAGTTAGCCTAAGTGTGGCGCCACAGCATGCATCAAGGTTGCGGTTTGTAATCTCACATCTCAGAACACACACAAAGACTAAAAGGAGGCGCCACTGTCTGAAACTCCATTTACTTTGTTCACTAGGGTCCTTTAGATATTTCTAGGATTTTTAAGAATCCTCTTCTGACATGCTAACACTTAAAGCTTAATCAACTGTGTGTGTTTTTTTTTTTTTTTTTGAAGATGAAAAAAAAGTACTGTCATTTTTTTTGGGAAGCTACGGTAATAGTTTACTGGCTGGTTCAGTATTACATATTATTAAACTAAATCAGTTAGTGGTATAGGAAAAACTTTATGTGATGTATAAATTGTTATGATTTTTAATGACTCAAAATTTAGACAACTTTGTCACAGCGCTGCTGAATTCTTGAATCGGATTGGTCAGAAGGTGTTGATTAATTTTATATAACAACAGTTTTGACAGTAGTATTGGCTGTAATTCAAATCACAGGTTTATTTATATAAATGAGCTTGTTCTAATATGTTATCATTTCTATAGTAACAACTCATCCATAGGGACTTGTATGGCAGACACCCCAAATAATCTAAGGTTAATCATAAGCAAACTAAGTGCTGCTATTTAACAGTACTTTAACAAAGTAAAACATATAATCGATGATATGGTGAAGCTTTCTGTACATAGAGGTTTATTTAACATTTATGGAACGAGTCTTAGGTGTGAGTGCTTTGTAATGGTCAGGAAGTTTTCCATGGAAGAGTCTTCTGGACAGAGGATTTTGCACTTCCTGGTTTCTTAGGAACATGACAAGCTAAGTGTTTTTGTCTTACTAACTTCAAGTGATGACATAAACTGACTTGTCTCATGGATGTTTCACAACATGAAATCTAACTATAAATGGTTACAAAGTACAATGTGTTGTTCATTAATAAATTAAAAATTGTACTAGTTGCTGTGGTATAAGAAGAAAATAACTGTGGGCAAGCTGAAATAAGAAAATAATCAACTTTGTCATTGATTATATTCCTATAACAGCACACCCCATTGTGTTTATTCTTCTTATACCACAACAACCACTCAGTGCCAACTGCAGTACAATTGCAGTTACAGTAACCACAGCATAATACACACACTAAAAGTACCAAAGTAATATGTTTAAAAGCCACAGTAGCCTTGTTGAGAAGACCATTTTGTAAAGTGTGTGAGAGAGCTTTTTTGCCCTCCAGGTGTTCCCAGGCTGCCCAAGACCTGCTCTATAATTTATTACTGGCTCTTTTGACCAAGTGTTCCTTTGACCCCCACCTCTAGAGGAAATGGACTGGGGCAAAGTTGCAGAGAAGGCTTGGATTTACTCAACCCCCCCTGCTAAACTCTCTTAAACCAAATGTGAGTGGGTCCGGCATTGGGTCTAGAATTATTTCAGCAGGGCCCTTAACATAGGTCTGGGGAGGGTGTGACATCCTGACACACACAATCCTGGTCGTTACTGAAACTAGTTTGAAGGGAAAAAAGAAATCGTGGACCATTTCCTACCATTGCCATCCCCAGACGCTTTTTCTTTTCCCCCCACAGTCTCCACACATCTTGTGCAGAGGATTTTAACACGGTCTGAATTCTCAGTTGGCCTACTGCAGAGAGAGTCCAGGTAGACTATAAATCTGTGGCCCAGTGAAAATTAAATGCCAATAGGCCCATCTCACAAGAAATTGTTTTCTGCCCTTAAAAGACTTTAATGGAGAGAAAATTTTGATTCCTTCCCATCTCTCTCTCCTCTCTCTGAATCGAATATACGCAACTGCACACACAGATCTATACACCTACCTGTACGGGATGTTCTATATTTAGTTTTTTATATTTCACAGAAGCACTAAATCCTATATCCTGGTGAAAATTCCTGATTACTGCATGGATATTTAACATAGTGTTATTTAACAAACTGGTTTCCTTGTTAAATTCTTTTTTATTTTTTGTCTCACCTCAAACTTAACAAACTCTTTCTCTCTCCTTTGTCTTGATATGAGTCCCATATTATATTATTTTTATTCCAGTTTTATGATCTCTCCATATTTTTGAATCAGATGGCTAATCCTACACTGTTAAATTCCTACAGACCTCCCAATAAGAGTGTCTGAAATTAGCATCTGCTATTAGCAAGGGGACCCTGGAAACTCCTTAATTCAGCTTATTTTATACCAGCCTCTCATAAACTCCATCTTGTGACCTTCATTTTTCACAAGCCGCCCTGTGCTCTGCCATCTAACAAGATTTATCGGTCCACGCTAATAGCCTGGGCTCTCTCAGGTGGCTTCGCGTCGATATGGGGCTTCCCAGCTAGCGCGTGAGCTATGTGCTAATGAATATTTCCACTTCAACAGGTTTGATTCCATAGTACTGTAACCTGGATTTATGGCAAAAAAGGAAAAATGCTTGTATATAGAAGTATATAAAATGTCTAAAATGTGCCGTGGCAAGCAGCGTTTTAATATTTTCATTATGCAGAATTAATCAGAGCCTGAGTTATTATATACATGATTGTTTTTACTTTCTTCTATACTACACCCCTGCTAGATGAAGAATTGATTTGCAGTGACCCTTCAGTCAAAAGGGAACAATTAAATATATTACAATGTACATAATGTATCTCTCTCTCTCTCTCTCTCTCTCTCTCTCTCACTGACACACACACACACACACACCTGGCTGAAACATTTTCAGGTATGTTGTATTGTATTCTTCCACTCACACACACAGCCCTGTGGCCACAGAACACACTGTTACCTCACAGCTTGATGGATGGCAGCTGAAACTGCTCTCCACACCCACTGCTCTTTTTTTGGTGATAGACCGGACACACACACACACACATACATATATAATCCCTTTTAGAGCTTGACAAAAACAATGTGTGCCAAAAAGAAGTAGTGAAGCCCAACCTGTTCCTTCCACTTGTTTTTGTTAAGTTAGGCAGTTCAGACTTTAGGTATGTAATTAGTCTATACTGATGAGATCTCGCAGACAAAAGGCCTTCTGCCTCAGACCAGTGTGTCAGACTTTTGCATTATTTATACAGGCCCTAGTGTTTACACCCCACTTATGCAATCAAGAGATCACATTAAATATTCCCAACTCTCTACATCTGCCTTTTTACATGCAGAACAAGTGCTAAAATGGAATTTCTTCTCTCTCCTTCAGCACAATTTGCTTGTTAAGACATAAACAAAGCCATGCAGACTGTTTTGAAGCAATGGTCTATCTAACCAATAAACTACAGAGGCTGTTAATATTCAGAGATGCATCATTATATTGTACCTTTTTGCACTGGCTACCACTACTAACAGAACCTGTGATACTAAATCTTTTTTCATTCGTATATATAAATATTACAGGCAAACAACTATGCAATGGTTAGGTCTTTAACGACCAGTTCTCTGAAGACAACTATTCAAGACTAGTCAAAATAAGTGGCAAAAGTCAAAGGCTAATTGTGCCAACACCACCATCAAGTTTCACCTGGGTCAATCTTTAGTTAGGTGTCTGTGTATTTCACATAAAACTGAGATGGCTATGGGAGCTTTTCGAAATAACCTTGTCGAAAATCAACCTCTCTGACGTCCTCTTCCCTGCTAATTTTCACACTAAGCCGGCTAAATGTAAATAAATGTAAATAGAAACGGCTATCGCTCACACTGGCTGTGTTGACTGTGGTAACAACAAATATGGTGTTGGGCTTGTACACGCCATCCAAGAACAAAACACGGAAATAACCAGAGGACAGAAGGACATACACAAGGAATAAAACATGATGTGGCTGATTACTTTCCAATAACAGTACATCCTGAAGTGTTTTATTCCTCTTACATCACAGCAATTTGTCAACAATTATAGCTGCATTGAATGTTATTGAGACAAGTTAGTTCCTGTTATAACATCTATAAACATTCAATCCATTCTTACCTTCTGTTTTTTTCTCTCCCTCTTGATTTGATAAGATAAAAAAGTATAGTTCGTCATGTGAATGAGAAACCAGAAAGCATAAACTCCTCTTTTCTGAAGACTTTCCTATAGTGGAAAACTTACTGACACCCAAGACTCCATCTGTGCATGTTAAATAAACCTCTTCATCATAATGATTATACATAATTGTACTTTTATTAGTACGCATTCATTATATGGAGCGTCCGCCGAATCCCAGTTGATGACTAGTTAGTAGAGAAACAATAATATTTTAGAACAATTAGATGAATGTAAGACTGTGATTTGAATTACAGCCCGCACTACTGACAGAGCCATGCCGTTACATAACATCAACACCTTCTGACCAATCAGATTTGAGAATTCAACAGCGCTAGACTTCAGCAAGACTTCTACAAATATTTTCTAAGACAAGTCCTTATTGTAAACATATTCAAAATAGTCCTTGAAGCAAAGTTTCCATAACCATTTACTGTAACTTTTCTAACTTTCAGAGAAAGTCTAAAGTCTCAAATTTAGAAAAATGAGTGGAAGCACTTCCCATCCAAGGAGGGAGGTCAAGATCAAGGATGCTAAACGGGTGTGTGAGTGTGAACGAGGTATGCATGTGCTTGTTAAAACAGTTTGACTTTGTGTCTGCTGTGCACAAGCATGCTTTAATTCTGTGGCAGAACTGAATGCAGACTCTGTCAAGGTGCGCACACACACACACACATGCACACACACACACAAGTGGTGTGAATTGAATTGTCAGTCATATTTTGTGCCTATAATTTCACCCTGTAAACACACTTCCATCCAGCTAACAAGCTGTTTTGATTGGAAGACAGTGCCAGTAGGTGACAGAAGGCGTAAGTCATGGAGAGTGATGTCACTCTTTTATTGCTCACCTGCTTTTTCTTATGTGTGAAGGACAAGTGTGACTTCATCAAAGCTTGTGTTAAATGGACTGGAGAGATTGTGTATATCTATTTGTTATCTCTCATTCATTCAGTGTCCACAACCACTTACCACAAAACCACTACATCTGTGTGATTTAGGGCTTAGAGCTTTGACATACCAAGATGACTACTGTATTCTGGACACCACTGAGCATTGCTTGTAATTTGGGAAGTGTGTGCTCTACTTTTGATGTTAGACGGCCCTTTCCAGTGCCTGTTAGCCTGTTAGTAGCGTTTAAGTGTAGAGAGCAGAGTTTTCCAAAAGCATCGCAAAGAGTTTGTGTGTGATATGACGCTTGCTCTACCATTTGACAATGAGCAAAGTGCTGCAATTCTTTTGGAAAATTCGACCAAGAACAGTAGAGTGCAAGAGAGAGGTCTCTGACTGGCTGTTATGCCGAGTGAATTAGAAGAAATTGGAAGTGGTAATGCAAGCAAACAACACTCTCAATGCAGCCGGTTGCATTTGCTATATACCTCTCTAAATTTTTCCAGTGAAATGGTTGTACAGACTGTTTAAACATATTCACAGTAGAAAGAAATGTTAGATAGGCTAGTTTCTTTGGCTCTGTCCCAAACAACATACTAATAGTCTAAATAGTAGGGCTAATAATCATAGTTTTTACATTATTGCAGCATGAATTTCCATGATGCATACTTCGTTGCGGGATGCCTTAAAAGTTGGAAAAGTTGCAAACAGAAGCCGTGTGTCTCTTAGAGTAGAACCACAGAGCGAAAACATGCTCATGTGAACAGCCAAAAACACTGTTATTCTTAGATGCTAGACTGAAAAAAATAGTTCTGTTAGGCCAAGTGTTGGAAAAACAGCAAGGAGAAGGAATTACTCTTTTAATCAAGATGTCTATCCTAGTCCCAAGTTTTGTGCAAAACATTTAGAGCAACGAAAGTTGGCTTTTAAATAATCACTTTTATAACATTACATTTTTATCGTGACTGTTTTTCCACCACATATTTTTGGTGGCTGAATCTCAAATGGTGTACACTACATGCAGTGCACTACATAGAGTGTACAAGACAATTATGTAGAGATAGAGGACATAAGTAATGAATAGGAAGTCATTTGGGATTGTTTGTTGGCTGGGCTAAAATATATACTGATAATGGTGCATATTGTCATAGGCCTAATATCTATGAAAATAGTTTCTGTTAATGTATGAAAACCCATATATATATATATATATATATATATATATATATATATATATATAATATCCAATAACTATCACATATCACATTTTTGGTCCACATCATGCAGCCGTACTAAACAGTATGACAAAACTGCACACCACTACAGATACTAATACTCTTTTCTGTGATACTGGATCTTGTAATCACACTGTTTCATGTTACAGCCCTTAGAGATACTAACACATAAGTACAGTAAACTCATACTGCACATACGCACACAAATACAAATACCTTTATCACAGAAAATCCTCTATAACCCACACAGTGCTCAACATAGCTGCAGGTGAAACAAGGCCATGACCGTATAAGCAAGCACAGTAGTATGAAAATGCATTGCAGGAGTTTCCCAGTAAAAGAAAAAAGGCCATTCTCTTTGTGCAGCTCAGAAGCGAGAGCGAGCCATCTGATCGCTGCTGCTCTCCTCTGTGTTGACAGCCAACTGCTCCCTTGTGTTGCCCTACAACAGTACTAAGCGATGTTCAGTTTAAACACACATGGTTTTAAAAAAGATGAGAAGCAGAGGGAGAACAATGATGTAAAACCAACACAGCAGTGTGAATGCTACACACACACTCACACACACACACACACACACACACACAGAGCTGCTGCTTAGAGAGTACAGCATGCCCCAAATCCATGTGCCAAGCAGAATGCTATGTCTCCTATGAGCAAGCCTTCTCTGCTGAATCTAGGCTGAAGCAGGGCTGGTTTTACCTGTTTCTCTTTCCAATTGAAAGCAGCTTTTTTGTTTTCCAGACCTCATGCTGCTGCGCTTTGTAGAAAATTAAATCCCACGTTCCACCAGCCAGAAGACACTGATGCTGCCATTTACAATCAGTACACTGTCCACCAATCAAAAGGCGCCTCCGCTTGTGCTCGTCCTCTCCGCCTCTCTCTCTCTGGCTGTTTTCCAATCCTCTTTGAGATGTTGCTTTCATCAGCTTATCGTGAGAAATGTTACATGTGTGCCTGCGTGCATTACAGATTCAATCACTACAATTTACTTACAGAGCGAGGAAAAGGAGAGAAGGCATCGAGAATTACAAGAGACAAAAATAGAGCATGAATGAAAATGTGCGCGATCTCAAGGCCTGCTTGAGCTACTTAAAAGCATAATTTAACCAAAAACTACAAAAATTGCTACTATAATTGCCCTGAAAAATTAAATGAAATGGTTCCTATCACTCACTCAGAGGCTGCTGTTCGTCAGAACAGATTTACACTGCTGTTTTACATGATGGTGATAACTGTGGCCCGAAAACGAGCCTCTCTATTAGAACAGAGGCTACATTACTATTTCCAGCATCACACTATCATGTGTAATGTTTCGTAAGCATGTTTGTTTGCATTTCTTCATTCTGTCAGTTCATGCTCCAGCAGGTCACAGATCAGTCAATAATAATGAGGAGAAGTGCAAATTTGATACAAATTTGAGTTGAGTTAAATGTGTATTTGCATATGCAGATGGATTTCAAGAGGCGCTTATTCACTCCCTTTCTTTGTATCTCGTATTGCGTCTTGGTTTCCAAACACTCCCCCCACACCCATCCCCGCCTCCTCTACTGTGTGTTTGTGGAAGTGCAGCCTCCTCAAATCCACACCGCATGCGGCGCCTTCTGGGATCATTTAGGTGTTCATTACTTTCATCTGTCTGTGAGTCGGTCTTTCTGAACCTCTCTCTTCCCCCGTCTTGATCTCTGAATTCCTTTTTAACTCTCTCCCGTCTGCCAGTATTTACAAGTATTATGGCCTAAGCAGCCTTTTGTCTCTTTTTGCAAGGGATCAAGATCCCCTTAACAACACAGTAATGGAGCCAGCAGGTGATCTAATTTGAGCTTGGTGACTACTACTCGTATGGACAGAAATCGAAAGCACTCAAAATTAAAATGCAGTGTAAACACAGCAAAAACATTTTATATAACTACTAGGACCATCAAAGTTAAATGAATTTTAACAAAATTAATTGCATTTTTTATGCTGTTAACGCAATTTCCTGGATCTTTAAACCACCCTTTCCAAGCTACTTGCTTGTATGATTGAATGATGGAGTAAACTGTCACTGGTCTTTTTAATGGAAACTACTGGATGTAAGTGAGTAGCCATAATTACCTCAGGGCTACAGCGCATTACACTGATGAAAAAAGCTCTGAGCGTAATGAAGACAGAAGAGTGGCACTATGCTGAAGCGAGCACCTAGCAATTTATGGCTGTAGCAAAGCAGTCTCGTTCTATCATGCGTCTCTATGGTAAAACTCACCTAACCATGACTTAACTGAATGCAGAAAAAAGTTATGTGTTGCAAATACAATGTAACAATATCCTTAGCATCAAATTTGAGCAAATTAAAAAAAAAAACTAATAAACCTATATTCAAACCTATATGTTAAGCAAACCTATACATTAAAGCTATATAACAACACAAAATATTGTAACTAAGCTAGGAATTCTAAAATTAATCATTTTGCAACCCTAGTAAACGTGTTGTACAACAAGCTGTAAAACTTTTTTACTTCAGCTTTTCTTTGGTCAAAATTTGATGCATATTCAATGCAAATGAGTGTATCTGATTTACATGGCTTACCCAATGGTAAGAAAACTTGAGTACAAAGAGACACTGACTGTGACAACACACACACACACACACACACACACATACAGGTACACTCACTAACAATTTCTGAGGGTAAGCCTGATTTGGGTGTGTCAGTTTTGTGTTTGTTCAAGTGCAAACTGGTGTGCTCCCTACGCAAAGTGGAAAAGCTCACCACCAAGGAGCCACAGCTAAGCACTGGTAGAGATGACAGGCAGTGAGGTGTTTTTTTTTCCTTTTTGTTTATCCTGCTGTCTGAGGCTACAACACCTGCAGCCCAATTTCCACTACTGCTATCATAACAAATTTAATCACAGAATAATTACAGAGAATCCACATTTAATATTCACGCCACTTAGATTTGCCATTTAGGTGCAGGGCCCAGAGACTAAAAGAAGAACAATTCTTTTGCACACAACAATTATATTTGTGCGTTCTAGAGACATGCGGAAAGTATTAGGATAATTACCATAAAATACATTAGAATAAAAGTCATGAGTCTCAGTATCCCATTCCCAGGTACTCCTGACTGTGTAATTTTAAACTGATTGATTTTTTTTGCTTTTCAATAAACTACTAAAAATGGACTAGGAAAATCTTTACACTTTTGCCCTCACAAAGAATGCAAAGATCTATGAATGTGCTTGACATGCAAACTGGAAACGTCTCCATGTGTTCAATGTGCACACTGGGGAAATCTGATCCTCTATGTCTTAACCTCAGACTGACTCGGAGTCTGTAGTGGAGACATATGTTCACCAAAATTGGGGAATTGTTGACCTTAAATTCAGCTGTTGTACTTTAGGTAGCTTTAACACATAACTAGCTGGCTTGTTAACTGCTAGCAAGCTAGCGCTATTTGTCACGGGTAGAAAGATTTCAGTCAGATTTCAGTATCGGAGTCTTAATCTTGAGTGTCATGTTCTCGATTGCCAAACTTGTTGAAATATATCCAAATGATCCAGGTTTTGTTCACCATTAACATTAGCTATGTTAGCTACAGGGCAAGCTTATCACTCCATGTCTGTGGCTAAAAAGTGTCCAGTTACCATATCAGCACCTAATAATTTGTGCGTCGCATATGAGTAATTCAAAACTCAAATAACTTTGTGTAGAAGTGCTGGAAAAGTATCTGTTTAAAAAGTCTAATAATGTTAATTCAAAGCTTTTATAAAATAACATCATAATATAAAAATGGTGTTTTTGACTTTAAGAAAAAAAAGAGACTGAAGTTAAAGCATAAAAGATGTTTTAACTTCCTACAAAGCTAAAATGTCAAATATATCATTTTCCAAACTCCCATGTGCACAATGATAGCTGGAACTCAAACACACACCTGCACTGGGTTAAATTAATGACCTCTTAAATGTCTCGTGTGCAAGGGATACGGCCGAGCTACAATTACCTATCTGAATCTGGAAAGCTGCCCCTCTCTCTCTCTCTCTCTCTCTCTCTCTCTCTCTCTCTCTCTCTCTCTCTCTCTCCCCCTCACACACGCTCTCTCGTTCTCTCTATGTGTGTGTGTGTGTGTGTGTGTGTGTGTGTCGTTGAGCGGAGTCATGGGGCAAGGTTACCTGAAAGACCACACATTCACAAGACCAGAGCATTCTAACCTACACACACACACACACGCACACTCACACACACACACACAAAGAACAGTAGAGACCTTTCTGAAGCCAGTTAACAGGGACTTCTTTCTTGTCTGTGTCTGTCTTCTTTCACCAGACAGAGAAAGTCAGTGGAAGACACAAGAGAGAGAGAGAGAGAGAGAGAGAGAGAGAGTGAGAGAGAGAGAGGAAACATCTCAGGTGTCGTACAACAGGATCTGAAATCAAATACGATCAGAAAGACCACTCTGCAGCTTAACATGCAATTTCAGGGATCATTCACTACAAGGGCATGGCATTCTCCCGACTACAAGCTGTTCACTGGTTAACTCTTTTAGGTCTTTTTTTTAACTTTATGCTTTGTAAATCATCACTCATACCCAGTTCCAATTAGGTTTTAGAGCTGTCTTATTTAACCTATTTGACACATATCCAATTAATTCACAGACATGATCAACTGCAGAAATCCAGAAACATGAGGCTCTTAATTTATCCCTGAAAAAGTAATGTCCTCCTCACAAACAAGGCATTTATAAACCAAGGCTCCACTTCCAAGAACTTAATCCTATAATTAGAGCAAGATAATTATATGTAGGTTCATTTCAGATAGATTTAATCAAGTAAATTTTTAGGCATGAGTAAGGAGAGGGAGAGTGTGTGAATAATAGTGAGCGTGAGAGAAGGAGAGTGAGAGAAATTAACTCCCTTTTAGCATCAACGCAAATGTCAACATAAGAGAAGTCCAATTTCACAGACAAAAGCAAGCAGAGAACATACAGGGCTCCCAGCAGTCGATCGCTAAAATTAAATTCTAATGACTTCTCCTTACAATGAATTAGATATAGACTATTATTCTTTGCAGCAAACTTAATGGGTTTTGCAGGGGCACATTGGCTAGTCCTGATAATGTTCAGTAAAATATCAAGGGAGCCCCTGTTAAATTGTCAGCAGGGATAACTCACGAAACAGAGCTGGACTTGATAGCGCCTCGTGCTTAAGAAGCAGTAATTGCATACTGCTATGACGGCTTGCGCTGCACACCTTATGAGAAAAGTCGGCCGTGCATTAACGTCCTCGACAAAACAGACGCACGCAAAAACCACTGCAGTGCACAAATAAATAATTATATCTAAGCAGAGTATGCGGACACACAATACATGTGCTATGGCACCAAATAGAGTGCGTGGTTAATTATGTATGAGACATCTGTAAGAAACATAAGCAATGAATTGCATTCCTCTCACAAGCGAGCACTCACGCCTCTACACGGTACATTAAAGGCTGAGAGAGGGAGAGAGATAGATAGATAGAGAGAGAGAGAGATGAAGGACTAAAAGTGATTTGTTGATGGATGGGGAAACCACAAAGAAAGATAGCAAGAAGCAGCAAAGAGTAATCTGGGCAAGGACACAGCAGAAATGTGAGGATGAGAGCAAAGCAGAGCCTCAAAGGGAGAAAGACAGGTGAAGATGGTTGAATAATAGAAGCAAATACAGATAGAGAATGAGAAGGGATCAGGGGTTGAATGAGAAAACCTGGGAATCTGTGCAAGAAGAAAAATACTGTGAAACAGAGAAGAAACATTGAAGGTAGTGTGCAGGAGGGAACTTGGAAAACAGAAAGATTTGTCTTGTTCTAGGAGAGAAGTATTTACGAATGCAAGAACAGTTGCTTGTTACACCGTGTCGATGTAAGTGAATTATTAATAATGTATCAGGCTGCCACGGAAAACACATGAAACAACAGACCAAGCTTTCTTTCTTTCTTTCTTTCCATTAAGTACAAAATAAAGGGCTGACTTCATCATGTATTTACCTCGTTTTCTTCCTCTCTGCTCCAGCGGAGAGAGAACAATAACAACATGAACTGATTAATTCACACACACGACTCAGAATATGAATTCCTTGTTAAGTCTGCAGAGCTAAAAAGTATTTTACATTTTAAATGGCAGTATAAAAAGACAGTGAAAAAGAGAAGGAGTGAAATTGAAATGGGATGAGGTAGATAAGAAAGGAAGAGAAATTGGAAATGGGATGGCAAGAAGGACAGAGAGAGAAATGGGGATTTCACGGCTGAGTCGGTGAATTGATCCAGACATACAAGTGCACAGGAATGTTAAATGTAACCTCTTGCCCACCTGTTCCCACTCAGCTTCAAGGAGCAATATAAAACACGACACCGTCACTAACATTCCACCATTTTCAATCTCTACACCCCCCTCCCACCAACCACCCTCAAAGCCCTACCCATCCACCCACCCTCCTTCACCACACTCCTTTCTCTTATCTCACGTTCTGTGTCCCAGAAATCAGTGGCTGGAATTTCTTAACCTGGCATTAAGAAGTGTTAGCGCCAGCTGCAGGCCCACTGCTGTGACAAAATAGCTGCAAACCAGAGCCATATGTGATCCCATCCACTCCTCTGACACACACACACACACACACACACATGGACAGAGGTCACACACACTGACACCTCAGCTGCACTGTGAACACAGCCTCAATGGAGCACCACATATCCGCAGCAAGGGTTCAACACAGCTGGCTCGGACGTCCCTGACTACTCTAGGCCCTGATGCCATTTTTCCAATTACACTTAATGTCATTATTAACTGATCGATTCAGAGAAATAGACACATAAAATACATACGTATAACTAGCATGACGCTAGAACATTGGATCCTGACTACTAAAACAATCATTCCTACAAAGAAATATGACTTAAAAAATGAAAGACATGTAACTACTGTTGTAGGGTAATGAGTTAAGATTAAGGTTCTTACCTGCTTGTTGTACTTGTTCAGGGTTTGGCTGCTGTACTCAGAGCAGTGGTCAGATCCAATGGATATGTTATCTCCGGTGCCCACAAAGGTGTTGGCCGGTGGCAGATCCTGAACAGCCTGGTGCTTTTTCCCTGCTGTGGGTGACTGTGGATGAAGCTGAACAGTAGGTAGAGGTGAGCTGGACTTGTAGTGGCGGGCAAGGTCTGGGCTTCCAGGCCCACCATTAACAGAGCGATAACGCCCCATTCCAGGGCTGTCAGAGAGTTTCTCATTGACGCCATCGTAGCGCTGTCCGTTAGGCTTCGATGCCTCGACTGTGACAATACTGCTGTACAGAGGCTGCTTAGACTTCCTTTTGTTCTTGTCTTTTTTGGGTTTCTTGTTCTTGTCATGCTGCTGTGGGGTGAAGAAGTCCTCATGGTCTTTCTTACCAGCCTCATACCCGTTCTTGTTCTTGGGCCTGCAGTAGCGGGCCATGACCACAATGAGGATGATGAGAATGACGGTCATGATGCCAGACACCACTCCGATAGCAATGCTTAAACGCTGCTTGCCCAGGTCATAGTTGGGGTCTCCGGCAATGTCGGCATTAAGGGGCGTACCGAGGCTCTTGGCGATTTTGGCTTCGACTATGGTGGAGTTGGAGAGTGTTTCATTGACATAGACATGCACTAGTGTGGTGGTGCTCTGTGACGGAACGCCACTGTCGTTAACTTGCACTACCAGGCGGTGAAGGCCGTAGTGTTTCTGTTCTAGCTTACTAACTAACGAAATAACGCCAGTGGCAGGGTCAATCTCAAATAACTTGAAGGGGTTGCCTCCTACTATGCTGTACCTGAGGTCAGCGTTGACGCCTGTGTCAGTGTCGGTAGCTATGACTGTCCGGACGACTGTTCTCAAATTGCTGGATGGAGGTAACAGAGTATAGGAGCTGTTAAGGGGAAAAGTGACTGTTGGTGGGTTATCATTTTTGTCCATGACAAAAAGCGAGACGGTGGCCGTGGCTGATCGAGATGGGTCCCCACCATCAACAGCCTTAACACGGAATGAGTAGGTGGTTTTCTGTTCACGGTCAAATGATACGGTAGAAAAGATGGTTCCTGTGTTGTTCTCAATGGAGAAAATATCTTCCTCTTCCTCAATGTAGAGGCTCATCTCAGCATTATGTCCCTTGTCTGCATCCATTACTGTTACCATGCCTACGGGGCTGTTGGGTTGCAGGTTCTCCTCTAAATAGAAAGTAAAAACATCCTGCATAAACTTTGGTTCGTTGTCATTCTTGTCTGCCACCAGTACCACCACTGTAGCTGAGCCCTGTAAAACAGGCACACCTTTGTCTTTGGCGATTACTTTGAATTCATAGCGCTCTGTTTGCTCTCTATCAAGTATTGTGTTAACACGAATGTCACCACTGTCTGGGTCAATGGAAAATATTCCATTCACAGAGGAGTCTAGTGAGTATGAGATTTCTGCATTTTTACCACTGTCTGCATCCAAGGCCACTACAGTCAGTACACGTTCACCAGGAGCATTGTTCTCTGGAAATGAGACTTCCATTGTGCTTTTGCTAAAGATAGGTGGATTGTCATTCATGTCCCCAACTTTCACGATTAATGAGTTGTTTGCAGACAGACTGGGGCTGCCTGAATCCACAGCGACTATCACGACGTTGTACTCCTGCACGGCTTCGTAGTCAAGTGGAGCTGACGTGTGCAGAAAATATTTCTTTTTGTTCATGTCACCCTCTATCTCACTCGCAGGCTTCAGTTGGAAGGGCACATCACCAACCACGGTGCATGTCACAACACCGTTCGGTCCCTTGTCACGATCAGACACTTGCACTAGTGCAATAGGTGTGTCTACCACCACGTCCTCCGCCACATTCGCCACACCGTCTCTCAGGTAAATGCGTCCAATTTTTCTTATGTCGATATTCGGGACGTTGTCGTTTTCATCCTTGATATTGATAATCATCGTTGCCTTGTCTGTCTTGGGAGGCTGACCACGGTCTCGGGCCATGACCGTGAACCGCAGCTGACTTACTTCCTCACGATCAATCCTGTGTAATACACTAAGCCAGCCTGTGCTCTCGTCTAACCGCAGCAGTCGCCGCACTGATTCAGTGGCTGCCCCGAAAACATATTCAATCTGGCCATTAACCCCAACATCAGCATCCACTGCCTTAAGCTGGAGGATGGGGGCGCCAGGGGAGCTGTTCTCAGGTAGGTCTGCCTCATACACGCTCTTCTCAAAACGCGGGCTGTTGTCATTCACATCTGTAATCATCACTCTGAGGATGGCTTGAGAGGAGCGCGGGGGGTCGCCGCCGTCCCTGACGCGCAGAGTCAGCTCATAGGAGTCGCGCTGCTCTCTGTCCAGTGCGCCTTTAATGATCAGCTGCGGCTGCTTCTCTCCGTCTGTGGTATCAGCGACCTGAAGTTCAAACACGCTACTCCGACTCGCGCCGTCGTCAAATCTTCTTTTGCCCATGTGAGAGTCGATACTGGCGGAGCCTCCAGAGCCTATCCGGCGCACGGAGCTCTCTCCGCTGTCCTGAATCAACTCGTACCTCTCTATCCCGTTTCTGCCGAAATCCCTGTCAGTGGCTGTGGGCAAGAGATAAAGCGTGCCGATCGGCCTGTTTTCCTCCACGGACAGAGTGAGCACAGGCGACGGGAAAGACGGCGTGTTGTCGTTTATGTCCAGAATGATGACCTTGCCCTCGAACAGGTCTACCCAGCTCTGCGCGGGCCCGATCACGGACACCTCGAAGTCTATAAAGCACTCATTCTCGTCGAAGATCATCTGGCACTGCTGCAGCTTCTCGCGGTCAATGCGCCGCTCGTTGGTGCTCAAGTCACCGGTGATGTTGTCGATCTTGAAGAACTCAGAGCCAGACTCAAGGGTGAAAGTCACATCCCCGGAGCCGGCAACGATGCCGAGGTCGGCAGCCACGTTCCCCACGCGCACATCGGCGGGACCCTCCTCAGCCAGGCGGTAGCGCAGCACTTGCTTGGCCGCGGGCTGAGTCAGCAGCTGCAGCAGCACAAAGCAGTAGCACAGGCAGTCTGTCGCGCCGGTATTCCTCATCGCGCTCGCTCTCTAATCACCGGTTTCAGGGGAAAAAAAATGTAAAGTTATTTTCATCAACAGTTTGCTGAAACGATGAAGCGTTTTCCCTTTCCGCCAGTTTTCTCAGCGCGCGCTCCAACTACACTGGATTTGTGCTGGAGAACAATCTCTCCTCCTTTCCCCCAAATATATATTCTCTTCACTCTTTCTTTTTCTCACCATGAATGCTTCCAGAAATCTGAACCCCGCACAGTCCTGCAATTAAACGCATTCAAGGCTCATAGTGGCATTCACGCAGTACAGAATGAAACGCGCCTGTAGTTTACTCTGTAACAGAAAAAAAATACCTCAGACATTTCAATCCATTCTAACTCGGGATAAAAAAATGATTTAAAAATCCCGTCTTCTTGAATCGCACATATTTCCAATAAAATCGCCTGAACTTTACCGCTCCGGTTGCTTGCGCGCGCACGCACGAGCTCTCCGTCTGTTTGTGTCAGTGGCACAGCAGAGTTTTAAAAGCAAGCTCTGCAGTCTCGAGGACGCTGAAACGGAGCAGGGGGGAAAAATGCGAGAAACAAAGAGGAGTTGTAAATCCCGAAGGAGCTCGCTTAGAAGTGTGTGGTGGAGATCCCGACGCCCGGACTGGTCCTCTGTCCCTCGTTCTCCGTCCGTCTGTGCGCGCGCTCCTGCGTGTGTATGTGTGTGTGTGTGCGCGTGTGCGTGCGCGCGTGTATGTGAGTGTGTGTGAGCGCAGCCCGTGTATCTGCGGCACTCCGAGAGGCGCTCGCGCATGATATTGCAGCGTCCCTCTCTCTCTCCTTCTCTCTCTCTCTCTCTCTCTCCACCCCTTCGCGTCTTTCTCCCAGCGGCTGAACTCAAGCACTTAGTTTAAATGAAAGTGTTAGTGCGGGGATGGCTTTGTGTGGTGGGTATGAGAGTATGCAGTCCCGCGCATTTTTTTTTTTTTTTGGTTTTTTGTTTTTGGAATCATAAAGAACATGCAGATAAATATTACACCAGTGCGAGATCAGCGCGTGCCCGTTCTGGCACTGGCTCTGGGGTTTAGGAGGAAAAAAAAAATCTAATAGATTACACATTTCACTTAAAGCAATAAGGTCTAAAATGTAGATCCGTTTTATTCACCATTTCGGATATTTTCATCGTGCAATCATGAGGCTTTTGCGTGATTGTGCGTGGTGCAGCCTGTTCTCAGCGCGTGCATGTTGCGCACCGCGTTATCCCGACTCAGCAAAACCACCGCGCGCATTCAGTAAAATAGTCGTGCGTTCCGCGTCAGGTGGCCACAGACACTGCTCGTGAACTTTTCGATCCCACCATTTATTTCCTGCGTGTTGTCCCCTGTGGCAGATTCGGTTTCTCTAACCTGCTCCGCGCTCTTCATGAGCACATCAGTGCACTGCTGTTAAGCTCCAGCTCGGTGCACTGCATCCGCGAGCCGCGCGTCTGATGCTTATAACGTAAATGCGCGCGCTCATTATTTCTCATTATTGAGTTGTTTTTTTTTTTTTTTTTTTTTTCCTCGCACTAGTCGAAGACCGGGATGGCACCACGGACAGCGCCGCTCGGTACTCACAAGAGAAAAAGAGTGTAAGAGTGTGCGTAATGTGTGTGTGTGTGTGTGTGTGTGTGTGTGTGTGTGTGTGTGAGAGAGAGAGAGAGAGAGAGAGAGAGAGAGACAGTTAAAATCGGATCTATCCTTGCACAAACGCACAAACTACAGCAACCAAGCTTACACTGAGCTTATAATGTTTAATATCACTGTAATAAACAGCAAGTCCACGTGATCATTTCTACACACTATGAACGAGGATTCTGGTCAAAATTCAGCGTGCGTGCGAGTGAATAGGTTTCTCTCTACTCTGAGGATATCCCGACCCCACAGAGAGGCTTTTCACTTTGCATTCATTCCTTTTTAAGCGTGCATGATGATAAGAGTAGGCTACATTATACAATATAGCACATGCTTTGATTTATACTACTTCCAAAAGCGCATATTACTGCACTACACACTGCACTATTTCCACTACACTAACCCATAATGAAAGTCTGGAGTGCTGCAGTATGCGGGTTTTATCCGGCGCCTGATAGGGGACCAGCGCCCTCTGTCGGCTAATTGCGTGTAATATTAAAGGCATTGTCATGCCCTTATATCTTCGGCTTTTTCCCAGTCTGTTTTTTTTCCTTCTTTTTTTCGGCTCATGACACACTGTCAGGGGCCACTTTAATTCCCTGCTGTCCGCTTCAAAAAGGTAAAGGCACTAATTAGGAAATTAATGACATTTGTAATGAGTGTTTTCAGGAAAAAAATGCTCTAGGGGGTATCACTCTTGACATGATCAAGGCAAAAAAAAAAAAAATAGGGGGAGGTCAATTTTTTAATCGTGACTTTTATTTTTGGATACTGCTCATGGGAGCTTTTTATATTATGACTTCCAGTTAATGCAGAGTGTACTATAGAGTAGAAGCCATTCACATGTGTACTACATACACTCAGGTAAAAAAAGCATACTAGACTGTGGGTTTTTGTCATTTTAATGTGTATCTTTCAACTGGAAATGTGCATTATAGTACCTTTAAAAAGATTTAAAGTACTTAAATTAGTGACTGCAATTACCTTTTAGAGGTCCACTATATATACGATACATACAAAATTGCCTGAGGGTACCAACAATAAGGAATGGTACAGTTTATACACTTTTTTTCTGAGAGTGCATGATTTAAAAGCTATGAGTGGCACAGAGCGTAAAAGCCTTGGCCTACTTTACTACATAATGTAAATGCCACTGCTTTGAGAACTACTTCAAGCATAAAAGCCATCGGCCAGAGTACTATTTAAACACACTGGTTATGACGTTGGGGTCATTTGATCGTAGCATCACTACATAGCTCACTCTATTGATTAGTAAATTCACCACTCTGCCGTGCTTTCACACATTATATTCTTTTAAAAGGCAATTCAGGAACCTTGAGAAATAGTTCGTACCTAAGCAAAAAGAAGATTTTATGGTGATATATGAACTTTAAAACCTCTTCACTCATGATGTACATAGCACACTACATAAAAAAATGACCAATGTTGAAGGAACTATTAAAATATTGAAGGCATGTTGCCACACACTGTAATCTCTTAATACACCACGTATGAGTCTTGTAATATACAATGGATATAAAAAGTCTATACACCCTGTTAAAATGGCAGGTTTTTGTGATGTTGAAAAAAGAAACCAAGATAAATCATGTCAGAACTTTTTCCACCTTCAGTGTGAAATTACAACTTATAAAAATGAAGTGAAAACAATCGGAAACATTTTAGGGAAAAAAGGAAAAATAAAAAACTTACAATAACCCAGCTGTGTAAGTGTGCACACCCCTAAACTAATACTTTGTTGAAGCACCTTCTGATTTTATTACAATACTCAGTGATTCTGGGTAGAAGTCTATCAGCATGGTACATCCTGACTTGCCAATATTTTCCCCACTCTTTCCTGCAAAAACTTTCTAGCTCTATCAAACTGTAAGGCCATCTCCTGTGCACAGCCTGCTTCAGGTCACCCCACAGATTTTTAGTTGGTTCAGGTCTGGGCTCTGGATCGGCCATTCAAAAACATTGATCTTCTTTTGGTTCAGCCGTTCCTTTGTTGATTTAGATGTATGCTCAGGGTCATTGTCATGCTGAAAGGTGAAATTCCTTTTCATCTTTAGCTTACTAGCAGACACCCGAAGGTTTTGCACTAAAATTGACTGGTATTTGTAGCTATTCATGACACCTTGATAAAAGCCCCAGTTCTGGCTGAAGAAAAGCAGCTCTAAAGCATGATGCTGCCACCACCATGCTGCACCGTGGGTATGGTGTTCTTTTGGTGATGTGCTTTCTTTGCACCAAACATACCTTTCGTAATTATGGAATCATTATAGCTTTTGGAATTGGCCTTATCAGACTTATGGTCTGATAAGGCCAATTCCAAAAGCTATAATAATAGTACACGATCACATTTTGCCACATGGTTTGGGGTGATAGAGTTGGGCTTGGATGTTTTTTGTGAGAAAGGGCTTCCATCTAGCCACCTACCCCATAGCCCAGACACGTGAAGAATATGAGAGATTGTTGTCACATGCAGAGAGTAATTAGTGCTTTTCAGATATTCCTGCAGCTCCTTTAATGTTTCAGTAGGTCTGTTGGCAGCCTCCTTGATAAGTTTTTGTCTTGTTCTTTTGTAAATTTTAGAGGGATGTCCTGTTCTTGGTGATGTCACTTTGGTGCTCCATTTTCTCTATCTGTTAATGAGGGTGTTTACGGTGTTCCTTTTATACCCCTCTCCTGGTCAATATTTTTCAAGAAGTTAGATACTATATATGCCTTTTTGAGGGCTCTTTGCAGACCATGGCTTCAGCAGTCAGATGAAACCAAGAAGATGTGAAGAAAATCCTACAGAAGCAGCTGATCTTTATTTGGGGTTAATCGGAATAATTTCATTGATGACAGCTGATATAATAATTACTTAGAACATGAGCTTGAATGTCATTGGTTCATTCTGAATACAGCCACATCCCCAATTATAAAATGGTGTGCACACATATGCAACCAGGTTATTGTAGTTATTGTAACTTTTTTATTTTTCCTATTTTTCCCTAAAGTGTTTCTGATTGTTTTCACATCATTTTTATATGTTGTAATTTCACATTGAGGGTGGAAAAAGTTCTGACATGATTTATCTTGGTTTCATTTTTTTACATCACAAAAAACTGCCATTTTAACAGGGGCATGTAGACTTTTCATATCTATTGTAATTAATATATGTATAAGCAACGAGAATGTGTATATATTGCATACAATGTTAAAAAATCAATTACAAACATGCTGACGTTGCAGAAATGTGGAAATTACATGGATGACTTTTTCATTTTCAAACAACATTTGTCAATAGAAATTGCATAAGAGACACCAAATTTTCTTGGCTATTGACGAACAAAGTATAAATTAAATAAAAGTATATTATACAGCTTAAGAACTTTTACTTCATCCAAGCAACCAAAAGTTAAAAATTGAAACTACTTGATTTTTGAGCACAGTTCAGGAGGAGTTGTGACTCAGAGACTCAGAGAGTTAAAGTGGGAGAAAGTGATGCTGGGAAAGAACTGTTTCACCAGAATAACTTCCCTTAGAAGCATTGCACTGCTGGGGTCCCAGCCAAAGGTGTCAAAGCAGCACCAAGGAACACTGCTGTTAATGATAAGTGTGATGGAAGTCGCTCCAGAGTGGGAGCATCCAGTGATCCCCAAACCTTGAGATATTTTGGAGTGAAGCAATGTGAATAAGTTGTTTGGGACTGTGGGTGCCGCAGTCGATCAATTATGTTCCCGCATTGCAGACTCACCACATTCCTATGGGGGAAATCATCATTTCCATATCTACTCAACATGCTGGCATTACTCAAGCTCCATAGTGGCAGCAGCTCCATTGATTTTCTTTTTTGCAAAAACGTTCCCACTGTATATAATCCATATCAGTTTGGGAGTCACTATATCAAAGACTAAATTGTTTTTGTTTTACTTGTCAACCAAAACTTGCTTTACTTTTGTCTAATAAATTGCAATAAATAATGTGTTTGTATTGGTTCAGAGATGGCTACTAGCATATATGCCAATGTTACATGTAGTTATTCAGTTATATTTTCCACATATCAATCACTAATTGTAAGTTCAGGCCAGTAGCTTGTCAAAAGCTACCTTGATCCAATATTTCCTCAACCTAAGCGACATCACCCAAGAAGTGTGTGCTAGACTGTTTTTTAATCCCACTTGCACAGTTAGTATTTTTGTATATACATAATATTTTACTTGGTTTAAATGGTTTAAATTTAAACCACCGTGACCATGATCAGGCAGTTACTAAAGAAAAATAAATGAACGCTTAATGTGATGCATTACACAGCAGCTCATGTTCACCTTAATAAATGGTCTTTCTTTGTACCACAAGCTTCATATCTGACTGATCGCTCACACCCATGAGCTTCACATATTGCCCCTGGCCCACATGAAAGTAAACCTCTTCTGCTCCCCTTTTTTCATGCGATGGAAACCTCTAGTGTCAACCAGATGTATGAAGTAAGTGAGCCTTACTTTTCGAGATTATTGCTCAGTGTATAAATAGCTAGCTGCTAGTAATCAGCTAGTGCTGCTCTATAGATGCTAGCTAGCAGTTATTACTTGAAGCCAGCTGGAAGGCTATTAGTAAAAGTTATCTTTCCTGGTATTGATGAGTAAAATGCTGCTGTGTTCCCTGCCTGCTTGGAAACCTCATGAAACTCATTAGCTTTTGCCAGCCAGATTCTCACACATCTAGGTCTAGGACCATACTATTATAGTAAATAAACCAGACCGATGTCTTCTATTAAAACTGGCCATCTTAGTCACCTCAGCTTCATATTTAACTGACACAGGAAGTTTTCAGATACTCTCCTATAATTCACATGGCATGCACTGGCATACTGAATATGCTTGGGTCTTATATTTTATGACACTGAAACCATTTTTTTCCTATAAATTAATTTCTTCTTTTTTAACTTAATTCTGTCAAATGGATTAAACCCCTTAAACTCCCAGGATGCTTTTTTAACTGCATACTTTACATTCCTGTTTATTAATGTAGTCACTGAATAATTCATATTGGATACTAAATACTATGTTCTAGAATAACTTAAAAAAAAAAACAGGATGGGACTGTTCTAAAACTTTTATAAAGCTTTGGCTGGCCAGTAGAAAATATTTCTTGCACGTGGATATTTATTCCTGATTGACCATTTTAAACAGCTCTTTTACATCTCCTCTTCTCTCCTCTCTTCTCCTCTCCTCTCCTCTCCAGTGGAGGCAGTTTTCCACTATTCTCAGCATCCTCACATATTCAGCTCTGGGTGAGACAGCACTGAGGTGCCCACTAAAGCTAGTGAAGAATGCTGCTGGTAATGAGCAAGTCCTGCTGATGTATCAGTGGCCTGCTCATGGAGAGGGACACTGAGTAGGACTGAGGAAAACCTTCAGTGTCAAGTGAGTAACTTTTTTAAATCGCAAGCACAAAACATGCAGCATTCGCTGTAAACGCTTATAATGATGCACAGCGATTAATAGCAAACAGATTATGTGGCGATTATGTAGCAATCTGTGTACTCAGCACTTATGCCTGCAGCGTTGTTTGCATATGCATAAGTGCGACACACATATATACATCATGTATATTGTATTATGCATTATTCATGCCTTGTTTCAATTGGATTTATAGACAGCTTCACAATATAGGCATAACTAATGGATGTACTTTGACTAATCTGTTTTTTCTACATTAATATTTATGAATATGCATGAATATGGTAATGCAGCACATTATACCATGTGTAGATGTAATCATTTTAAGTGTTACTAATAATTTGACAACACTTCAGTAGAAATAGGAAGATAGGGGCGTCATGGTCTTTGTGTCCTTTCCATGAATCAACATGCCACTGAAAGGCTGTCCAGATTTCTGGTCTGTGTCTCCAGATCCCCCACGCTGCTACTGCTATTTATATCCCACACTGTTCTCTTACTATTTCCCTTAGCCTCCACTCAGTCCTAGCACAGAAGGTGAAGAAATCTGTGCCTGACACACACATGTGTACATAAAACCTTTTGAAATATACATGCGGTTTCATGTTGACTTACAGCCACGAGAGGCTTTCGAAAAATCTTGACATTCGAGTATCCTGGTGCACACGAATGGTTTATTTTTTACCCAATCCCAGGGGACACATCACGATGTATGGTATGAGTTTACACACACAAAAGGAGAAAGCGTGAGCGCTCATATGGCTACTTAGTTCATCTTTCAATTCAAGATTCAGCATTTCATTTCCTTTCATCTTGTGGTCAAATCACTGTTATTAAGTCACTGTTGTGTTAGCACAGTGAGAATATATACAAGTTATAATCGTGTACTTAGCAGCTTCCCCATAATGCCAGATCGTGCATCATATGCACCACACAGATGGAGTGGGAAAGAGGGAGTGTGTGTGTGTGTGTGTGAGATGGCAAAAAAAAGAAAGAGAGTCAGAGAAAGTATGTGAGAGGAAATTAAATGCTGTTGTAGCTGTTCCATATGGAGGCCACTAAGACCAGTGTGCAATTCTCTGACTCTCAGATCTCTTCTGATGTTCTTGTGAGCAGAATGGATAAATATTATTATTATTTTAACATATTAATCACTATGGACTTCATTTTGGTATTCAAATCCCAGACTTCAGATTTAAGCTCTGTTCAAATAGTTGTGCAGAATACGTGCATGTGAGGTCGAGTTTGGCAAAAAAAAAAAAAAATAAAACACAGAGGAGCATCTCAGTTACACATGATTCTGACTTTGGAATACTAATTTTTTGTGTAATATCAGTGGAGCAATATTAATTCTGGATCCACTGTACAAAAGTTTGATGTAACTACGATGTAAAATTTACATTTTGAGCAATAAATTAAAAAAAAAATATATATATATAGCTCAAAAAATATATATATAATAAGAATTTTCTGTGATTAATGGGATAATTATAATCAGGACTATTCATGCAGCTATATGTTGGCAATATGCTAAACTCTTGTTAGGTGTTCTTATTATTCTAGTTCACATATCATTTTTAAAAAGTCTCTTGTTTTTATGTTACATCATGTTACATTTAACCTCAAAGAAAAAAGATGTTTTCTGCTTCTTCATTCCACATTTTCTATCCTCTGTTTTTTCAGGTTTAAAGGCAAGTGCGTGTGTTTAAAGGCAATGGTTTAGGTACTACTGAAAAACCAAATCTCAGACATTTATACTCAAGAAAAATCAGGCAACCTCAGTGTATAACACACACACACACACACACAGGCATATGTATATATATATATATATATATATATATATATATATATATATAAACTATATATATAAAAAAAAAAAAAAAAATATATATATATATATATATATATATATATATATATATATAAGCTGTTATATTATTTAAAACAAATCTCAATAAAAAGTTGTACAAATTTGTTCCTCTGTTTTTTTCTTCTCTTTGTAGGCCTTCAGTTTTCAGTCAGTGGAAGCTATGAAAAGACATAACTTGGCAGCATCAGAGGCCAAACCTGCTCACTTTAATAGTGATGTTTTTGTCAAAAAAAGATATAAACACTACAAAATAGTGTGAGAAAAAAAAAGTCATCCCATGTGTGAGTGTTAGAAGAGAAAGAAGCAGTGAGCAAGTGTGAAGGATAGCAAGTAAGAATGAAAAGTAAAAAAAAAGTTTCTGTACATTATAGAAGTGATAGAGGAGCTGGTGTGTGTGTGTGAGTGAGAGAGTGAGAGAGAGAGAGAGAGAGAGAGAGAGGGGGAGAGACTATAGACATGTCTGGGTTACAGGCCAGAAGCATAAGGGGGTAGATTTTTCCCTCTTGCAGTCTGAAGCTGCTGTCAGAAAGTGAGGAGGAAGTTGGAGGGATGTGAAGAGGAGTCAGGAATGGCCTGGAGGTGTTTCTACTCCCTGTCTCTTTCTTTCTCTCTCATACCACAGGTGTGAAACTTCAAACATTGCCCCTCTTCTTGCACGCTACTGTGCCCAGTAAAGACCAACCCTGTCAAAATGCACCCTCTTACACTGAGAGGACACACACCTACACACACGCAAGCATATCTACACGTGATCTAATAAAGGTGTACAATACACATTTTACATCTACCATTATGATATGATTATGATATGCAAGAAATGCAAGTAACTATGAATATTTATTCTTTTTACAAAATAATTCTAATAAGGCTGTCAGCTGTAATGATGTATGATGCAGTGGTGCCAACATTGCCAAAATGCAAATCATAGCAGACAGAGAGAAAAAAATGGAATTTTACCACAAACCCCCTAGAGTATGTATGTGGATGAGGTGGCCTCTTTTTTTTTTCCCTTCAAAATGCTCACCAAGCCACAGTAAGAAAACACTGATACAAAAGTCTGTTGTGGCTACTATTTAATAATAAGCTGCTCTTCCATTCATTCATTCATTCATTCACACCAACCAAAGAGACTACAGTCTCACCCTATTGGCTCACAAGCCAGAAGATCATGAATTCACTGGTCACATTCCACCTAGATAAAGCCAACCTAATGAGAAGTAACCACTACCAGAGGCAAATATGAATCTTCCACATCCAGTGTTCTTTCCATTTCAGAGAAATGGCTTTATCTTGTTGGGCAAAAATTTATACATGTTTGATCTGAATAAACAGAAAAGCATAATTTTCAGGTGCCTCCTGTATATTCATAGCAAAGGGTCAAAATTTGTTAATGCTATGACTAAAGCGTATGTCTGAACCTGATGATGCTTTAGGACAAGCTATATTATATACATATCTGTCCATTTCTTTCTTTAAAACATAAGAAAACACCTTCACTTTTCTGTCATAAAAGCAATTCATAGTGTGAAAGCGATTCATATTTCAGAATTGGTTATCTTGACATTTTGGGAGCAGACACCTTATTTGTTTCTTTATCATTGTGCACCGGCAGGTAATGAAGTTTATTCTGCTCCGACTTCACAGTTTCCACCAAGGAACTGTGGGACGTTTGCACTAAATTACACATGTGGCATTATTTTGTGCTGCTCATTAAAAATCAAACTTCCCAGCACTGCTGAAATTGGTCTTTATGTGTCAGTGAAAAGCTGGCTTTAAGGCCATCTGTTAAGGTGTATATAGTGGGGTATAGAGCCATTGAACGAGGCAAAGCTTATCCTCATTACTATGGGAGACACTGCGAAACTGTCTTTTGTAGTACAATAAAAGGGCAGTGACCAGCAACAGAGAAGATGGATGGATCAGGATGTGCACTAGCACCTGATTCTATTGCAATCCTTTCCTGTAAGGACATATCGTATAGGTGTGTGGAATAATTCAATCTCTATTGCAGTTGGAAAATAGCTTTTAGTACATGCTGATCAAGAAGCACATTCTCTAATTATTCTCTATCATCATGTCACAACTCCATAATCATAAACCATACAAAGAATGGTAAGTTCCATCTTGGAATTTGGTCCTCAGCCGTGAGGACTGGTGTCACAAAATGCCTTTATTCTGTACTTTGTGATCACATGTGCCAAAGCAAGGCTTTAGATATGGAAATCAATATTGTCATTAAATTCTTTAAATAACTCAGAATAAAAAAATGCCTCAAATAAAAATAGTACTATGCTCTAACAACTGCATCTTATTATGCATGAATTTCCATTAAAAAAAGACAAAAAATCAGCACATTAGAGACATATCCATTGTCTATTGTTACCAGTGTTAATTATAAGACTAGCTATCCTTAACAGGGAAATGTGGAATTATGGGAAGATAATGATATATCTGACATGCTATGGGACTCAGAGACATTACCATTTGCAAAGGTTTCATAAATAGAAAGGCCCATCTGCATCCAGCCTGCATTATTATTACTGAGTTGGGAGAACTAACTTTATTAAGCACAAACTGAAGCTGAGAAACTTTCCAAACTTTCAGACAGCTTGAAACTCACACTCACACCTGGATAGAGTAAAGCAATCTATGCATTCTGTTTGTTTAACCAAAATTTTATTAATCACTATGGTGCCCTTGAGAGCGGGTCATATTCATTAATATGCAAGGTGAGAAACTTGATTCGATACTTCTTCTCTTTGCATACATTTACAGCAGGTTTGCATAAAACACTTTCATTAATTAATGTCAGAGATTAATTCATTTTAGAAAATACATCATTTTACATTCAGTGCTGTTCACTTTGGGTCATGCAAATATTTGTAGAATTCATTAGGATAATTATCTCTGTGTCTGTTGTTATAGGAAACTATGGAGGAGTAAAACACTACAGAGTGTGCTGTTATAGGAAAATAATCAAAAACACCATGGTGTGATGTGGTTACCACTTCAAAGATGATTATTTTCCTATAACAGCATGCCATGAAGTGTTTTGTCCTCTTATCCCACAGCAATTTGGCAACAATTACATTTCATAATTTATTAAAAAGTGGCATGTTGCAATTATAATAGCTTATATTTACATTTAATGGTTCTGTTCCTGTTATCACATACATTATAGCAGCTATAAACAGTCATTCTCCTCGCAAACCTCAATTTCTTTCTCTGTCGAAGTTTATAAGACAGAAAAATGCAGGTTGTCGTGTCAGCGAGAAACCAGAATGCCTTCTGTCCTGAAGACTGTGGCAGGAAACTTACTAACCGTTCCAAAACACTGACAACCAAGAGTCCTTCCTTCTTTAATACCAGTGTGGTTTTTAATCTGTTTATTGAAGCATCCAATGACTGAGATGTTACTATAGAAATGATAAAGTATCGGAATGAGCACATTAATATAAATCTGTGCTTTGTATTACAGCCCTACTGCACTATTGTCAGAACTGTGCTGTTATAGATAATTATTCAACACCTTCTGACCAATCAGATGCGAGAATTAAACAGCACCGTGGTATAAATTTCCATTATTGACTGTGAGCTATAATTTTGTTAATGTAGCAATAATAATTGTGGCTAAAATGTAACAATAATGTAACATCAGTGAAAAAGACATTTTCATTCTTGGGTCTCTGATTGGGCGCAAACCTAAGCACAGGCTTAGAATCCAAGTTGACTGACTTGCTTGATTAGAAAGATTTGTAATAACACCGATTTTTGGTGTAACATGCCTTACTGGAAAAAAGCTTAGTACGTCAGTGGTGTTGTAGGTGTTTATCTGGTTTAAAGCAACCGTGGGGCTCAATCTCCAGACTCTGGAGAAAAACTCTGACAGAAGTTCACAGAGAAAGTGGTGCCTCCTCTATAAGAGATTTTCACACTGGTGCTCATTGAGACGATGTCTAGTTATTCATGCTTTGTTTTTGTCCGTCTGTCTGTGAGGACTCATTGCAGTCCTGTATACGTTAAGTTTATTAAAAAACACAGCAAGATTTTATACACATTACATGTTTTTTATATTGGGAAGAAATGAAATCTATAGCGAAATTTGTTTTCAGTGTTGCCATTTATAGTTGGAATCTCAGAGGATACGTCCTTCAGCTCAAACCATAATCCGCATTTCTCATTACATGAAATTGCTTCCTAATTACACCAAACGGAGGGAACACAAGGCTTATTGCACCACAGGAGAACACTATCAGCAAACACATATCTGGTGAGCTGGAAGCATGACGAGTCAGTCCTCTGTGTATGTGTGAGAGCGAGGATGCGAGCTGTATGAGCGAATGAAAGATGTGAGCTGTGTGTGCTTCTCTGCAGTGTCTCTGTAAGCTGTCCCTCTCCTATGTGCACTCCCTGTCCTTAGTGTCCGCTAGTGGATCTGAACAAATCACTCAGGTCTTCACATGCTCTCTCTCCTGCTGTTTTTTTCCCTCTTTGCCGCTCTATTCTCCAGCACTCTTACCCCAGGGTGTGGTCTGTTGTCCACCCTATTTCCTGCAGATGCCATCGATCCATCCGGCCGGGCCTAATTATCAGAGCCAGATCTGCAATGCAATGTTAGGGGCTGGGCTGCTGTTAGCTTGTGGAGGCAGTCAATAGGATACTAAGTGACAAACTGATTGAAATGATTTCAGCTAGGGTCATTCGGAGAGATGAAAATTGTTTGGCGTAATTTGCGCTTGAATAACAGCTGTTTAAAGATAGTGATCTGAAGATACATCTGTTAAATACAGGGCAGGAAATCATTCTGATATTACACAAAATGATGGGATGAGTTGTCTTGCAACAAAATAATAGATTGAAAATGGGAAGAGTGGGTGCAAGCAAGAACTGTGAGCAACCAGACTAAAACAGAAGAGAATGTGGCGGTGATGTACAGTAAACAAGCTTACCTTTAGTCCTGGTTGCCCTGTCAGCCTCCCTGGCATGTAATAAAGTTTAAAAATGAGCCAGGGCATTCACCGCTCCTGCTAAACAAAAGGATAATCTCAAAGTGGAGATAGGGGACTTGATAAGGAAATTCAATCACAGCCCCAGTACAGCAATCTTTTACTTTAGATCTTTTTTTTTTTCCCTCCCATTTTATTGCAAAAAGGGCAGTCAATTTCGATATGGCTATCCTGAGGTCTAGTGTCCTTATGTCCTATCCAGGCAGGCAACCAATTAGACTCAAACCGTTAACCTTTAATATATGGAGTGAAATTGAAATGCTACTTTTGTGCGACCGCTAACGTTATTTCAGCCCTGCCACTCACTTTGGCTTTTAATAAAAATCTGCCAGATTACAAAAGGCTATTCGGTTAGAAATCTGATTTAAAACCAAGTATTCCACCACTTTTTTTTTACCCACCCAAGCACATTTCATAGGTCAAATCTCATGTGAAAGGTAATAAAGTTTTTTGAGTATTAGAAGGAAATAATAAAATGTGGTAATGAATAAGCAATGCAGCACACGCCTTGACTTTGTCTGGGTCAGACAGACACTGGAAGGTGAAAATGGGATTGAAGACCTCTTTTATTAGTACACCTTACACATTTTGAATATGAACCTGAGTGAAATAACGGAGCATTTTGACTTCAAAGTTACACTCTAGCTTTAGAACAATGCGATCGTGACCCCGGGCTTTGATTTGCATGTGACCCTGTGCTTATCATGGGGCATAGCCAAGGGTGGTCCTAGCGGGCCTGCCCTCTGTGATGCTTAGAACTACCCGGTTGAGATACTGGATTTTAATGTTTTATAATAATAGACACCTTCAGTTCTGTACAAGGTATATTACAAGAAAGACATTTCGTGTAAATAATTTGGTTCTACACTATTGGTCTGATAACCTACAGCAGTGGATCTCAAAGTGAGTACCATCGACAGTGAAGCATCAACATGGAGGTCCATAGTTATTATTGGTTTGTTTTGTTTAATTTTTTTTATATTGTTACAGGAATAAAAATTACCTAGCATTAGCAAAGTTATTACATTTACTATTACATTCTTATTGACTTGAATTTAATGGATTTTAATCCAAACCTCAATAATTGTCAACTTGCCCTTACCCAATGCCTTCTGTCATTGGAAGGTTCAGTAATAATGACTCAAATAACTATCCAGAATATTTACTAATATATTTCATAAATCTGTACAGAGGGTGTCCATGAAATTTATTTTACAGTTAAAAAGTTTCCTTGCTGTGAAAAAAAGTTTGAGAACCCCTGACCTACAGTGATGGTTTTAATTTATCAAATGAATTTGTTCCTTTTGAAACATTGAGTGCTGCTTTTTAATTGTTAATATTAATCATATGACAGCGGATTAGCTGTGAGTGAAAGCTAGTGACCCACCTGTGGTTTGTTCAATATTAATCCAATGCCTGTGTATGGTCATGTAAGCAACAATGTCAGAAACAGTGTTCTGAAAATGTAATGGTTACACAGAGTCCAAGTTATATAACATTTTTTACATGTCAACTTGTTGCAGCAACATTATTCAGTATCCTCAATCATTTTTGGCACACTTCACAAAACTAAAATAAACTTTACACACAAGAATTCAAATTTTCCACTCAAACAATAGGAAACACTATGTATATTTGTTCTAACAAAAATCATTCTCATTAGAACTATAGTATTTTCTCTCAAAAATGTGCCAAAATGATTGACATCCCAAGAGAATATTTTAAATAAATGTAAACAAATTGTCATTCTTGATTTGTCTTTTTTTTTATTTATTTGCTGTCAGTTCCCAGGAAGCCTGTTGTTCCCTTTAACCATGGCCAGTTTCCCTGGGGTATAAATATGACAATGCACACATGTAAAATCCCTTTTGTCATCCATTACCATCCAAACAAATCCAAAGAACTCAACAAAACAGAGACAGATGGTTGTTGAATTGCATGAATCAGGGACTAGATATAAAAACAAATAAGCAGTTAAAAACACCACGATGTTTCACCAAAAGTGAGCAAGATGGTGAAGGTGAGATTAAAGACTCCAAAGATTAAAGTTTTATAATTGCACAGTTTAGCTGACTCCTGTAGTTGTCATGTTTCAAAATCAACCGTTAAATGCTATTTTCATTACAAGCTGTTTGTAAGAGTTGCTAGAAAGAAGCATCTCAAAAATGCACACCTTCAACAAGCACCATTACAACTACAACTGCCATTGTGTGTTGCGATCAAATGAGACCAGAATAAAACCTTTTGCTCATGCACACCATCAGCATTTCATAAAATATGAAAACCTGATGCTTTGGGATTGTCTTGTCACTGGTGGTCTGGGGGACCTTGTGAAGATTGATGGCATCAATAATTCTGCTGTACCAGCCCAAAACCTGGTTTCCACTTCCAGAAGGTTCAGACATGGCCATAGATATAGCTTTCAACAAGATGGGCCAAACACACTTTCAAATCAAAACAGAAACGTTTAAAGGTACACAAAATATGTGTTTTGCAGTAGTTGCCTTGGTCTCTGGGTTTGAGTCGAATGGAAAACCTGGGGACTGAATTGAAGAAGGAAGTCCACATGAATGTAAAGGAGCTTAAAATGTTCTGCATGGAGGAGTGGACAAAGATCCCTCTATTAGCATCTTTAACCTTGTTAGATATTACAGGAAGATATTCAGTGCTCTTATTCTCTCCAGGGCAGTCACAAATATTAATCGTAAGGGAAACAGTGTTTTGTTGAAACAGTGCTGAAAACAGTGTTTTGTTGGGCAAAAAGCACTCCTTAAAAAGGCATATTTAAATAAAAACTATGTGACATCCCTGTATGTTTGAGCCTAAAATATCACTTATTGCATGTTATTATTATTATTATTATTATTATTTTATTTATTTATTTATTTATTTGTACGTTCACCTTTGCTCATTTTCATGAATGGTCCAATAATTCTGCAGGGCATTGTCGGAACAATGAATGTTTATAAATGTTATTCTAACACCCGGAAAACCTTTCAGATTGTTTCAGAACTGGAACCTAAAAGTGTTGAGTAGATTTGAACTGCTTTCTGTGTTAATAATGGGTTAGAGCACACTGGATTGGTTAATAAAAAAAGAGTTAGTAGGCTATATAACACACCCTGTTTATGATCCGTGTGTGTGTGTGTGTGTATATATATATATATATATATATATATACACACACGTGTTCTCAACTGTCTGAAAGCAGGTTTCTAATGTTTGGATGATTGTGCTAGTATTTTTTTTTTTGCTTTTGCCTCATTTCAGATCATTGATTATATGGTAAAGTTTGGTTTTATTTATCAGCCTCTCTCTTTAAACATGCAGTTACACAAAATCCTTTCTCTCTTTTGCTGTGCAGCAACACCAGTAACGTTCTGTACATATGACATCCACTAATGTGAACTATGCAGTTTTGCTTTGCTGTTTTGCTGATGAATATTTACAGTCAGTTCCACATGTGTGAGTAAGTTTGTGTGAGTAATGGATAGTTAATGTTAAGACCTTAAGGGCTGAGTGCAATAGTGTCACCGAGGCTTCTAGCACTAATGTACTTCAACAAACATACCTGTGATCCATCCACCACACTGTGTGAAACGAAGCGGTTGTAATTCAAAAATGTTGAAATCATCACTTTCCTCTTTCGGAAAAATGTTAGAGAAATTGCTCTTATAAATAAAATATATTCATGCATAACAAACCCGATAAAAGTAGAGCAGCTTTAGAAATTTGAGAGAGCAGCTTTGGGAAAGACTTACCCAGTACATTGCACAATACTGTTAGCCCTCCTGTTCCCATTTCTGCATCATGTCTGCAGTTCTGGCTCTGCTTCTAGGATCAGCCTCCGAGAGCAGATGCATGTTGGGATTTTTAAAAATCCAAGCCTCATAACACTTCTCTCTCTTCCAGAAGGCTTTGGATTTGGGCGCTGCATTTCTGTGGCAGCAAACACCCAGGAACAAGTGAACAGTCAAAAACAAGTGATACATAAAACGAATTGGTTACTTGTTGTTTACTCGTCATGACATTTTAACATTTACCATTTTAACACAAAAAAGGGGAAAAAGGGAAACCTCATGAATTGGAAAGAATGTGCTAGTGGTTCATTTTAACTCTGAATTTGCAAAGCAAAAAAAAGGTGTGCAAATTCACAAAGTGAATGAAAAATGGAAAACTCTTAATTATCCTAGAAATATCCCATATAATGTAATGTTGCTCACATTATATAGCTAATGTAAGTGAGGGGTTTGATATATAGTGAATGGACAGCAGGATCTTCTTCTTCTCTATTCTCACTCACTATTATGTTTCACAGCGCAGTTCCTGTTACAGCTTGATAATTCAAGTATTTCTTTCTCTATAATGGACTGAAAGTTCAGTAGTTTTCCAGTGCTGGTTTTAGAGGCTCATTTTTCTGATCTGTGTAAGCTTCCGTTAGTTAGTGCATTCAGTTTTATTACACTTGTTATTACTTTATTATTATTATTATTATTATTATTATCAAATTATTATTATTATTAGTGCATTTTAACATCATCACATCTTAACAAATTTCTCAACAACACATCACACCAGTACAGAGTTGCCAAAGTGCCATGTTGGTTATCTCGAGGTGTGTCCATGAGATAATACATTGAGGTCATGAATTAATAATTCAAGACCATAAATCATCTGTTTTGTTGTGTCCATGAGGTACCAATGTCATAGTGTCTTAATATGTTTTGAGAATGTCATTCTTAGTATGTATAGTTATTTGGTGGGAACAAAAGAAAAATCATTTGTAATTGTAGTTGCTTTGAGAATTCACTAAAGTTGACACAGACTAATGGCATATCCATGTGACTCCAGGATGTTGTTATGCATCATTCCAAGATTGAAGTAGTGTATTATTATCAATCATCTCCATTCTAGTTCCTGTGGCCATAATGGTCTAACTCAATTGATTTCTCTGTGTCTCACTCATTTTTAAAGTACAATAGTAGCCATGAGTTAAGTACTTCATGGCCATGAAATAGATCTTGAGAAACTTAACTTGTGGTGTCAATATATCATTTTGTGGCTGCTTTTTATTAAGAAAACAACCACCATGTCACTTCAGCAGCTCTGTACACCATAACCACCTATAATAACCTTTTCTTTCTTTTTTTTTTTTTTTTGCTCCAATCCTGGGAAGAAAATAGAGAGGCAAAAATGTGGAATAGAGTTTCACACAAACACACACAACTGTCACAGCGAAGTACAGTATCAGGAAATGTGCAGAAATAGTGCAACTTCCAATACTTCCAAAAATGTATCAGAACAGGAAGTGTGTGTGTATGTGTGTGTGTGTTTCTCCCTTCACTGTGGTGACTACCTGCAAAAAAGTGGCAATATACCTCTAAAAACAGCTACATTAGCGCAGTGGAGCAGTGGTGTGCATAAGCCATTTACGAGCTGACGCATACTTGTGTGTGTGTTTGTGAGTGTTTGTGATTGACGGTTTTAATAGGGCCATGATGCTGGGTTAATCTTTGCTTTAGAGCACTAATCATCATCATCATCATCATCATCAGAGAGCACTTTGCATCCTTAATCATACGCATCCATCAAGTGTAAATGAAAGACGGCACATGCACTCACACTGACACACACAAAAGCTTTTTTCTCTCTGTTCTTTTGCCTTTTCCCCCTCATTCCTTTATATACACAAACACACACTCCACAATCTGCTTCCTTTTCTCACCAAACTTGTAATGGTGTGCTGAAGCCATTATTTTGCATGCATACATGTCTGTTTTGTTCATATATGCATGTTGTAGGGGAAGTGGTAGCTCAGTGTTTAAGCTGTTGGACTTCTGACTGGAAGGTTGTGAATTAAATTCCCAGCACTGCCAAGTTGCTACTGCTGGGCCCTTAAGCAAGGCCCTTAACCCTCGACTGCTCAGTTGTATAAATGAGATAATTGTAAGTTGCTCTGGATAAGGGTGGCTGCCAAAAGCCTTAAATGTAAAATATGACATACACAGAACAAGCTGAGCACCTCTTTATACCAACTATACACAGATAAGGACAATCTCTCTCCACTCTAAAAACACACTATGCACACTCACACAGCTCACTACTGCATCACACACAGCCTCCCTGGATTCTGTTTTTTTTTTTTTATCATCATCCCATAATACAGTCCCACACACACACACCCAGAGTGATGGTGGTCTGCAGCAGGGCCATATGGGGTCCATAATTCTTGTACACGATTGGCCCATAAACAGCATAGTTGGCATAGTCGAGAGAGCCAGCGTTAAGCCTCTGCAGCAAGCCACTAAAGCCTGATTTAGAAAGCTCTGCTTTGGAACATGGCAAGGGGAGGGACAAGGGCTAAAAATATGCTCAATAGTTAATAATCTAATAATCCACATAATTTATGTGAATTGTCTGGATGCAGCACTCAGCATATGCCTTATCGGCAGTTATTTATTACCCTGTTGTGTAAAAGCCTGCTTTCTAATTATCTTTATGCATGTCTATAGCAGAATGCTGTCAGTATACAGCAGGTGTGAAATACCCTCAGGCCAACAATTCATTCCCTGAATTTAATGACAAAAAGCCAAGCTGAAATTGAACAAACTCAAACGTGCATCATTTTCTTAGCTGGCTTCTCAAAATCAAGAAGTGCTGGATCATTTGTTGGCTTATGTAGTAGGTTTTCTGTTTATTCAGACAGCGTTCACATTCTGAACCTACTTCAGTATTCTAACATACACTATATGGCCAAGAGTATTTGGACATCTGACCATCACACCCATATATGAGTCTTCTCCAAACTGTTGCCATAAAGTTGTAAGCACACAATTGTATAGGATGTCTTTGCATGCTGTAGCATTACAATTTCCCTTCACTGGAACTAAGGGGCCCAAACGTTCCAGCCTCAATGGTTCCATGCCTTCACGGATTGCCAAGGATGGTGTGGAAGAACTCGGGTGCACAGAGCCCTGACCTCAACCCCACTGAACACCTTTGGATGAATGGGAATGCCAAATGCACCCCAGATCTCCTCACCCTTCATCAGTGCCTGACCTCACTAATGCTCTTCTGGCTGAATGGGCATAAAATCCTACAACTATGCTCATAAATCTAGTAGAAAGCTTTGTCAGAAGCGTGGATGTTATAATAACAGCAAAGGGGGACTAAATCTGGAATGAGATGTTCAACAAGCACATATGAGTTTTATGGTCTGATGTCGACAAACCTTTGCCCATATACTATATGTTCTTAAACATATGCCACCGAGATCAATTGGCATGTTTATTCTGACTTCATCCTTGCTTGGGTCTGGTTGCACCAACATAGCTCATGTCTAAGTGAAGGGTCATAAGCTAAATTGGTTGTAACTTTGTGGTCATAAACTCAATTTTCAAACTGACTGTCGAAATTACACTTAACTGGAAGCTAGCATTTGTATAATATCAGCTGTAAATATTAGCTAGCTCATGATAGTACTGTGTCCAGTCTATCATCCACTCCAAACTCGTCAGTGATATTGCCATACCATTTTGAGCATACACGTTTTAACATATGGAAGATAACGTGATACACTCAAGTGCATTCATGTGTTTTTTATTAAGGGCACAGCAAAACCCAGAATGTGGATCGAACACTGG
Source organism: Pangasianodon hypophthalmus (assembly GCF_027358585.1). NCBI lineage: Eukaryota > Metazoa > Chordata > Actinopteri > Siluriformes > Pangasiidae > Pangasianodon > Pangasianodon hypophthalmus. The sequence continues at coordinate 16,164,582 of NC_069713.1, forward strand.
GGTCAGGAAAGAAACACAACACAATGTATAATCTCTAATCATAAAGAACATCAGGCATGGGTCAAAAACACTATGGAAATACAACATTGAGAAGAACACGGCTTCATATTGTATATCCAAATTAGAAACTAGAGACTACTCAACTGAAATACATAATTTACATTAAACTAATGTAGGAAAAAAAGGGGAAGGTTGTAAGTGCAAGGCATTTATTAACAATCTAAAGCAGCAGACCAAATCAGGCGTAAAACGACAATGCAGTCCAATCAAAACTCAAAATGAAGGGCAGAAACAAAAAACAGGAATAACGAGTAAATAAAACAATACTCAGAAATGTACAGTGACCTGGCCGAACCTTGCGAAATGATGAGATGGAATAAATACATGGAAGTAAATGAGGGTTAACAGGGAACAGGTGAATTCAATAGCCAGGTGAATGGGAATGAACTAATGTCCGGAGTGGATTAGACTGTGGATTTGTGGTGTCTCCGGGATTGGTGGTGGATCTGGGTGTGACAAAGCTCACACACAATAAAGGAATTAGCCAATGACAGAACAAGGGTGGAGATAGAAACAAAAGCAAAATAAAAACGCCATGGGAACAATAACCTGAATCACGGAGGGCAAGCTCATGACACACGTCCTCTCTTACTTATCTTAAAAGGACATTGCATTTTTCTTTATGTGTAGCCTATGATGTCCTTCCAAATCTGTAGAGTATGTTCAATAATTCAATCAAAATCAATAATTTTATGTGCTTCATAAAGCCTATATAATTCAACTGGTTTCCACATTTTGTCGTTAGAAAAGTTACTGTTTATCTTTCTATTACTGTAGCATGAATTAGCAAGTTTTGTGTGCTATTAAAGAAAGAAAGAAAGAAAGAAAGAAAGGAAGTGTGCACTTGGCCTAGCTTATTGCTATTTACTGTTCTTCATAGTTTATTTTTATATGTATGTAATTATTTAATTATTTTGTAAGCTTATTCGCGTCGCAGATTTTCTAAACACGTGCCTAAGACTTTTGAACAGTATCGTATTTGCTTTAATAGTTTTCTGGAAGAAAAAAAAAAGAATACCCTTTGGGCGCGGATATGTTTAGTGTTTGACCCACATAAAGTATGCATGATAATGTATATATATGTTGGAAGCCGTGACTGACTAGTCCTAAGCCAGCGGTGCATATGTGTTTGTCGTGTCAGCATTTGTCACCATACAGACGAGTTGTTGAGCTGATAAGGGACTGATAAGTGTTGACGCACGTGCACATATATCTCTCACAGGTTTGACAGTTAAGCTATCTGTTGTTTACTTGCTCGTGTTCTCGTGTGGACGCAGAATGCTCAGTGGAGTCAACAGTACCTTGTTCCTTAATGAAACCCATTCGCCACCTTCAAGAGTTTCCCTAGCAACTGCTCACATTAATGATTGCATTCCCATTGTTATTGTTGTTTTTGTCATGAAGGTAGAAAATGAAAGAAAGCAAGAGTGAGTGTGTATTAGAATGTGTGTGTGGTGTGTGTGTGTGTGTGTGTGTGTGTGAGAGAGAGAGAGAGAGAGAGGGAGGGAGAGAGGAGGAATTAGTCAGCTTAAAGGGCATTATGTCAGTATACAGCGGATTTGGCGTTTAAGGCAGGATTACAGCCCTATTGCTTTGATGGAAAGAAGTGGAAGACGAGGTCTCAGGAATCATGGTGTCTATTATTTCTTGCTCTTTGGTGTGGATTCAGAAAAAAGGAGGCCAGTAGTTAGTCAGTCAGTGGTTAAAAAAAATCTATAAGTGAGGAAATGTTTAGCTCTAAACCATAGACAGTCTGACAAAACTCTGAGTCATTAAAGTGGCTAAGAGTTCATTTTCAAAAAGAGCTGATGATTTTCACAGACAGGAGATGAAGTGAACACTGATGATACAGTGTGGGCAGGGTAAGTGCGAAAAGTTCAACATAGTTTAACATTATGCAAATAAGAAGTGAACCATTGTGGCGACAACCAATGAGAGTCAGAGGCAGTGATAAAGTTTCTTTTTTTGACCCATTGTAACCCACCGTGGTCTTGATTCCAGATGTTTGTTCCTTGTCACAGCTCAAGGACAGGGTCTTTAAACTGATAATATAGGGACTTTAAGCAGTAGCTGTTATAGAGGCCACTTTTTCTATAAATCTGAATTAACTCTGTAGCCATGTAAGTCACTAAGCAACAAATCTTAAAACAACAACACAGTGTTCAACAATTTATGTCGGATCCAATAAAAATATTATTTAAAGCAAACAAAGAACTATTTTTTGCAAATGATGATATACTGATATCAGATGAGTAGCTTTCACTTGTAGAACACATTTTGATGTTACTGAAAGTATAGTATAGTATAGTATAGTATAGTATAGTATAGTATATCTTCATGTAATGTAAAATTAAATTTACTTGAACATATAGCAAAAAACAAAAATTTCAATTATTAGAAATATAGTAGTCAGATTTACACATTGCAAAATACCAAATAGGTATGGTTTATGTCTGTTCCATATAGCCATGGCTGCAATCACTGATGCTTGAAGTCCTTAATATTTGCCGTGCTGCTACAAAGTTGATGTGTTTCATGTAGCCAGAACAGAACAGTGTTGATGTTTTCAGAGGAAACAGAGTGCCAACTGTGAGTGACAAATGTTTTCAGCTCATTCTGACACTAGAAGAGGGACAGAAAATGAATGGATGCAATTCATACACAAGCAATTTTCCTCCAAAATTTTTATTTTTGTGGTAAAATTTGTGGTCATAATAGGGAAGATGTCTCATTTTGGTGGAAATACATCTGATTTGTGATCAGACATGTGGTCTTGAATGTGTCCTGTAGCTAGCTATGTAGCTTGTGCAGCATTATGGAACTCCAGATAAGAACATCCACTAGTGACCAGTCCAGAGTTACAAGGCCAGTGTGAAAGCAGGGTTAGATCCATTCACACACATGCTCATTCCCAGACCTACAAACACACACACACACACACACACACACACACTAGAAGGGAGAGTTCTCAAATGTATCAGTTCACTAGTTTCTATTACACAATATCACTTGAGGCTTTGTACCATACTGTCGATAACTCAAGTTAAGCTTTTTAGCTTTACACCTACATACAATTCATTACACACACACACACACACACACACAAGTACAGTAGGTAAGATAGATGACAGAGCACATCAGGTTATCACATAAGCACACTGACGTTCTTTCACACAGTGGCATGGAGACACAAGAGGTAAGACAGGTGTCAGAGCACATCAGGTCACCACACACACACACACACACACACACACACACACATACACACTCAGTGATCTCTCATTGATTGATGTGTCAGTTCAGAAAGTGTGGAGGTAAAGACGTGTGGAAATGTTCAGAGGAAGCATCGCTGCATTAAAGACCTCACCTCTGCTATCCTTTCCTCTATTCACTATTCTTATAACATTGCCAGAAGCGCTTGCTTTGGACACTTATATAATATTGATGGACCAAAACGCTGGCCAAGAAAAGTCTTTAGCAAATCAGTGGAATGTGCTTAAAGTCCAGGTTGCTTTTACAGAGAGGAAAAATACAGTCCAGTCTTAAACAATACAGCTCCTGGCAGTGACGTGTTGGAGGTCTGTAGTGTGCGTCTTCAGGCTCTAGTATCAAGTGGCACTAAACACTTAGTAATATCTTACCAAGTAATGAAAATCCCCCATGAAGGCCTGTAATGATGCATTATTTAAATGTGGCTAAGTGTGTGCTAAAGTGATGCTTAACTTCATTTACTTCCTTGATTGTACAGCTGGAGATTTTGGAAGTGGGAATTTTGCCTGTATGTCTCAGTGTGTGGCACAGCTACCAAAATCATGCCTATTTATTCTTTGCTTTTATTGTTCTGTATATTGTTATTAACTTTTTTTTGTTAATAACGTGTTTTTTCTCCCTCACATTAAAATATTTGTGGTTTTAAAATCCTAAGTGGTTGAATGCAGAAGGGCACTACTGAATAAACCACCTACAATTGCCCCATAAGGCCATAATAAAGTACAATTAGACTTAGAAATCAGATAAGACCTGATTAGCATAGTATTGCTCATTAATATCTTTTAGCACCTCTTTCCTCATTCTCTCATTATTTCCCTCCACCACCGTTCTAAAACATGTGTTTAATAAAAGGGTAAAATGAGTAAGTAAAGAAAAGGAAGCAGGGCAAGGATGTTTCTGTTGTGATTTATAAACCTATTATCTCAGCAACCCACAGAGCTGAACACAATCCGCCATGCATAAAGAATACAGCATTCATAGTATCTTTGTAAATGAGCATGAGTTGAATTAAAAAAAAAAAGTAGGAGCAACAGCAAGCACAACAAAAAGGTGGTACTCCTGTATTTGCTTTGTAAGGATTATTCCCCAGGGCACAGAGTTTGGCATTCAGCTAGTGGAAATGGCCCACCATTTGCCGCTTGTCAGGTAAGAGACAGGTAGAACAGCACAGTGTGTGCCAGTGGCCCTCAGCGTGAGAACTGCATTCATCCATTGCTCTACTCTCTCTGTTTCTCTCTGCTCCAGAGACAAGTTGCCCTTTTCTAGACAAATATGGAAAAATATGCTGCACAATCCATAAAGCATTGACAAGTTGACCTACATGGTGTTTATACATTTAGACTCAGATTGGGCAGTTGGCAATTTAATTCAACAACTAAAGTTCAACATATATGTAAATGTTTACATATTCTCCAAATTCAGACAGGTTTATACTGTACTATTTTGCTGCTGACATCATAAAAGAATTCTTTGGTCACTGGAGCATGAGTTAGAGTCCCAACGATAACACAGCCATCCATGGCTGGGAGCTGAGAGAGCAAAATTGGCCATGCTTTCTGGGTGGGAGGGATTGCATACTCTCTGTCAATCACAGTGACACTAGCCAATTGTAGGCATCTGTGAGTTCATGTATGTGGAAGCGACCCGATAGTCACTGGCTTCATGTGTCTTGACTAAAAAATTATTTTTAAATCTCAGAGCGTGACTGCTGCTATGACAAGAATTGTATAAGATTGTGTGAAATTCAAAGGGCAGCTGCAAATACTGTAGTGGCAATGGCAAAATGTAAACGAAACCTGCTAATGGACAGAGAAAATATCCTTATTACCTGAAGCTCATTTTCTGTTTCTGTTTATATGATCACATTTTCACACTGATTGATGACGTAAGCAGAACTTTTATCAAATTTTTTATTAAAAAGGAATTTTCTTCAATCACAAGGGATGTCATTAGAGGGTCTTCATTGTATAATCTGATATGGAGAACACACTGCAGTATGTTAAAGATTTCACCCAAGATTTTATTGGGATCATGAAAGACAGCTAAAATCACACATTCTAAAACTGGTTTAATGCAGAGTCTAGTTGATTGTCTTTGTGGCCCATTTAGAAAATGAAATCAAACAATTGAATTTAAACAACTGATACTGTGATAGCCAAATATGAAGGAAAAGATTTGAATTAAATAAATCTTATATGACAATACTGACATTAATTTGCAATCACAACAAATTTCTCTTAATTTAACAGTATGGTTTTTACATTAACTGGCCACAAGACCAAGGAACTTTACATTACCTAATTTTCTTTCACACTAAATATTACCATGAGGTAATAAATCAAGGTCATGTAACTGGAATGTGTCTGCACTATGTATTTTATTTGCTCGTTTGTGTTGTAGCCAAAATATTGTGCCCTCGTTAAGTTGTTTGTCTGTAGCAGAATCGGATATATACTACATGGCCAAAGGTTTGTGGACACCTGATCATCATATCCATATGTGGGTCTTCTCCAAAATGTTGCCACAATGTTGGAAGAACACAATTGTATAGAATGTCTTTGTATACTGTAGCGTTACGATTTCCCTTCACTGCAACTAAGAGGCCCAAACATGTTCCAGCATGACAATGCCCCTGTGCACAAAGTGAGCTCCATGAACACATGGCTTGCCAAGGTTGGAGTGGAAAAACTCGAGTGTCCTGCACAGAGCCATGACCTCAACCCCACTGAACACCTTTGGGATGAACTGAAACACCAACTGCACCCCAGACCTCCTCACCAAACATCAGTGCCTGACCTCACTAATGCTCTTGTAGCTGAATGAGAAAATCCCCACAGTCACACCCCTAAATCTAGTGGAAAGCCATCCTAGATGAGCGCAGATGAGAGATGAGTGTTATTATAACAGCAAAGTAGAGACTAAATCTGGAATGTGATTATCAAAATGCACATAAGGGCGCGACGGTCAAGTGTCCACAAACTTTTGGCCATATAGTGTATCAGCTTGCATGTATGGTAGGCTTTAGGTATCCGTTCAGAGAGAGAATTGCGAGGACAAAACACATTTTTTCACTTATATTTTGTGTCCATCTCTTATAAACACTGAAGATCATATTTCTGTTATCTTGGGGTACATACTGAGATGCAGATTATGAATTTGAAAATGACTAGGCTGGCATCTGTATCATGGAGTAGACCAGGGATTATCAATCAAATGATTCATACTTTGATGCAGTTTCAAGACCTTGTACAAAAGCAAAAGCAAATGGTGTATTAAAGGCAAGAATTTTAAAAACACAGAGCTGCTGAAGTGGTTTCCAGCCAATTATGATAAAATGTTATGATAGTAGTTTAACAGCACTAAATGATGCAATTAAATAAAGTGAACAAAGTGAGTGTGAACAAATCACTGGAACTTATCCTACACTACTGACCTAAGAGCAAAACACCACAACTGTGTTCTTGTACCATACATGGCCTAGAAATCTGATATCTGTTCCAGGGGTGTTGGCACAGCTTTGTACTGAACCTCTGACTCCAAAGGACATATACAAATGTCATCGAGATGCAACCTGCCTGCTGTTCCTAACTGGCCATGGACAAACGAGCCATTCCTACATTATCTAAAATATGTTAATTAGTGTATGGCACAAAAAGGCACCACAGATGTTCTCTGAAATAGGCATGCCTTTTCTCACATTTTCAAATGGGTTTAACTGGAAACATGCAAAAATCATACCGTACGCCATGATTACTTAGCACTGATGCTTTTCAGTAAATACTGCTTTGTAAGATAACTAGAGAAAATTGCTCGAAGACTGTAATTGATGTTTATCAGCATGCCGTCAAAATGAGTGTGAATAATAGTGGTGGCATGCTGAGGAATTTAGTCATAGCCATCACAACTCCACCATCAAATAAAAACAACTTGAAACTTTAGTACTACGAGGCTCTCAAATTCTCAGAACTATTTTATATATGTTTTCAATATATAATAACTTATAAATACACTTTTATATAAAGAGGGTTAATGCTGTGTACCATGTTAGTGAGTACTAAAGGAAGGTTATGGCAGTGTGGTATATTTTACTATAGCTGTGTTCATCATAATATTGTATTGATACTTTGTAATGCAAATTGTAAGATAATTGAAATTGTTGTTGGATTTAAAGGTTTATAAAAGTATATACACTCACTGAACACTTTATTAGGAACACCTGTACACCTACTCATTCATGCAATTATCTAATCAGCCAATCGTGTAGCAGCAGTGCTATGCTAAAAGTCATGCAGATATGGACCAGCAGCTTCAGATAATGTTCACATCAACCATCAGAATGGGGAAAAATGTGATCTCAGTGATTTTGACCATGGCATGATTGTTGGTGCCAGATGGGCTCGTTTGAGTATTTTTATAACTGCTGATCTCCTGCGATTTTCACACATAGCAGCCTCTAGAGTTTACTCAGAATGGTGCAATAAAGAAAAACATCCAGTGAGCGGCAGTTCTGCGGACAGAAACACCTTGTGGGTGAGAGAGTTCTACAGAGACTGGTTCGAGCTGACGGAAAGGCTACAGTAACTCAGATAACCACTCTGTACAATTGTGGTGAGCAGAAAAGCATCTCAGGATGCACAACACGTCGAACCTTGAGGCAGATGGGCTACAAAAGCAAGCACATCAAGTTTCACTCCTGTCAGCCAAGAACGGAAAGCTGAGGCTGCAGTGGGCACAGGGTCAAAAAAAACTGGACAGTTGAAGACTGGAAAAACGTAGCCTGGTCTGATGAATCTTGATTTCTGCTGAGGCACACAGATGATAAGGTCAGAATTTGGCACCAATAGCATGAATCAATAGTAATTGTTTTATTTTCCAACATTTTTTTATTTATAAAGAATGACATATCATACTTTTGTATCCATTTATACTTACATTTAACATTGTGGAACAAACACAAGACAAGTCAGACAAGTTCCTGTTATCACTTATATTATAGCTGCTATAAACAGCCATTTCCTCCCCAGCCCCTCTTTTTTTTAATCTTTATCTTCATGAGTGTTTTTTGTAGTTTTTGGAGCCATTCAGATTCTCCAGTTAGCTTGCTAGCCATGTTTTGCTATCATTCTGTATTAGTGCCTAGGTTTACAATAAAGGGAAAGACATTGTATATTTAATTGTGTTTTTACAATATGGTCAAAGCAGTGTTAATATGGCTATATATAATGACTATATAATGAGATCTTTTGATACATTATAATCTGTCAGTACTATAAATATTTTACCAGAAAGCCTTGAGTTGCTGTATAGAACTGTGAAATACAATGAAAGTATAATACTAGTTTGAACACAGTATTTTAATTAGAAATTGCAGAAATTCTTTACATTGCATGCATAGTTAAAGGCGCGCATGCACACACACACACACACACACACACACTCGCTTCTGCAGCGAGCAGCCAAGAGGATTAGCGAGAATTAATATCTGATTTTAATTACCTCAGTAACACAGTAATCATGACTTATTAGAGAGGTAGAAGTTTTCTAACCTCTCTGTGTATTCGAGCTGAAGCCCACGGCTCTTAACATTTACTATTTAACCTTAGATGAAAAGCTAAGGAACTCCCTGCTTATTGTATATAAGATCCTATTAATCATGTTGAGCTTACAATATCGATTAACAGTATATGAAATTGTATAACTAAATGCACAGTCAGGCATTAAAAACTAAGTACAAATAATAAGTCTAAAAGGAACGGCACACAATAATGCAATAAAACCTTTCCTGTAACCTGTTAGCACAGTTTGGTTTTACACGGAATTACAGTCTGTCTGTTATTTCCTAGTACCTTTCCAACAGAGTAGCTAAAGCTATTAGTCCATTATAACTGCTCTAGAGCAGCAAGTCCACTCTGAAGGAAAAAAAAAACACTTGCACATAAAAAAGATTGCTGCTTGATGGCGTTGACAGGCTGCCTCTGGTGACAGCATGTGCGTCTCTGGAGTATTAACCTGGTGAGGGATAATAGACCTTTTTGATTGTGGGACACACACACATACACACATACACACATACACAAACATAGGCAGGTGATAGTTTTTCAGTATGTCACCCCAAAGATGTCAATGAATACAGAGATGCCTTGAGTGTCTGTAATTATCATGGCTTTGTCTTCTCTTGAAGGCCTATACTCATTTTTAATGACCGTGTACTTTATGACTCAAGAAATCTGTAAATTTTCGCTAAAATGTATGTCACGTTCACATAAATTCCTATTGATCTTGTAAAGTTAATGCTTAGATATAGCTGAGCACTAGATCCAAAGCAGTAAATTTGCTTTTGGGTAAATTTGTATTTTAAAAGTAGATCTAAAATCCAGACATCAGAGCACAACACCCAGAAGACTGGAAGCGGAGGAATAAAATAAAACTGCCACATCAAACATTACAAGGATAACACAAGTAAGAAAAATGAAGCTGGAAATCTCAGGGCATAAAAATGAAAGAATGAGATTAGAGCCGATATTAGAATTATATTGTGCAGAACCTTCCAGTATTGAGACGGCCCATATATTCCACAAAATAAACAGATGCACTTTAATATACTTTCATTGAATGCCATAATGTCATATGTTTCCTTTATTAAGATGGCAAGATGTCTTGTTTGATGTTATATACAGTTATATGCAGAGGACAAGAAGGAAAATGGCCTTCAAAATGTGCCATTTCACTCTACATTTGCTGCAATAGCATCACTTGTCAGAACAGCAAGGGAAACTTAGTGACTAAAAAAAAAAAAATAACAGGCAGATAATAGTACAACCGTAATTACCTGGCTGCTTGCTTATCGCTTTGAAGGCTGGCTGACCAGCCCATTGCACTTCTACCCTTTTAAAAATGTGTATAATTGCTTTTTCACTCAGACATCAGTGGAAACAGCAATGTCTGAATTGCTTACCTCTCTGTCACCAGGACAATCAAACAAGTCTGACACTCTGTAGACTATACTGCCCCAATGACCCCACCCTCAAAGATTGCTTATTGAACTGCTGCTTTAATGTTAATAAAGATATTTATTTTGGGTCAGTGCCACGTTGTCTTATCGCCCTCCCATCATTTAGAGTGTCCAATAATTTATCAGACCTTGCCTTTAATTAAAAAGCCAAGGAGGTAATTGGAAGTAATGTGCTGCTCCAGGAAAAAAAAAAATGTAATGCTGCTTGACATGATGATACATCAGCACCTTTTAATCCATGCTTGACCTCCTCTTCTATTGGAAAGTGGGCGGAGTGAAGAATAGCTAGATTATTTTTTTTTTGCCCCTTCTTATAGACAACAATAGGGACAAGAGAAGCAGCAGTGGGTCTTACTGTAGCATAGCATCTGGCATGTTAAATGAGATTGTGTGTTCTTATGGGCCAGTATGAAGTTAGCAATGACAGACAAATCCCTTTCGAAGGCTGCCTGTGGTGTTATAGCCCACTCAGCCTATGTCGATAACAGCAACAGTCCTCACGCTGCCATTTAGGGTCATAATGAGTATGTTGTTTTGATTGCAGCAAGTGCCAGGGGTAATGCAATAAAAATGGTGAATTTCAGTGAACTTCTATTCATCTGTTTTTCTATATTTAACTGCTAAGGCTATGACAACTACAAGAACTGCACAAAGCATTATAGATGATTTTATCTTACGACAGCAGCTTGAGATTGTCTGAGTCATACACACAGCTGTTACATACAGTAGCTTTTGAGAAAAACAAACAAACAAACATGCAAACAAACATTATAGCTATTAAGATCAGTTTCAGAGAACTAGCGTGCGCACAAAAGACTCCGAAAATAAAATCATATTTAACAAACTACATAAATATCTTAGTCAAGCAAAAATAGCTTCCCTATTTCCGTCTTATTTCCCTGTTTTTTATTTATTTATTTATTTATTTATTTATGGGGGGGGGTTGTTTTGTTTTGTTTAATTTTTTGTTCTTTGACACTGTGCTGGTTCACTGAAAAAAAAAATTGGATGAAAAAAAAAAAAGTTGAAGCCTTACCTCTGTCTTTATTGGTTTGAAAAGACATTGTGGTCTTGAAATAAGAAAGTTATTTCCTTTCTTGTCGCACATCGCTGATTCCACTAGGATGAGTATATTGAGCAAGCGGACCCAGAGGGATGCTGAAAGCTGATTACTAAACTAATAAGAACTCACACAATTGAAAATTACAGAAAAACTAATAAAATAGAACAGAAATAGTTCCAACTAGCTGAGTGCATAATGTCAGTTTACACCAGGTATACACCAGACAACAATATTTCTCCTCTGACATGCACCCATATCCACCCCCACCCACACACACTCACATATATTTTAATCCTGTCTGCATTCGTGCCCTGAGTGAAATATCATTAATGTCTATCATTATCATTTTATCATTAATTTAATGTTATATAATTAATGGCATCATAGTTCCAGTGATAATTACCCCCCCACCCCCAAATCTGTCTGTCTGTCTCTCTATGTAAATGCATCAGGCACAACAACAGGACATCTTTCACATGCTGAGCTTTCAGTCCCAGAAAAGAGATGCATAGGTCATGGTATGGCACTATTGCAATATGCAATATTGTTTGAAATAATGTTACCTTGTGGTTGGTCAGCATACTTAAGTGACAATCAATTTGAACGAAAGAGATAGATAACTAGATAGCCTGATTTCTTCGAAAAAAATGTTCTCCATATAGAGATTTGCTCTAGCTCCCCACTTTTCTCAAGCCCTGAGCAGAAGTCCATAAAGGTTCTTTCATAAAGCCATTATAGAGTAAGTGTTTCCTATCTGATTAATACCCAGTTGGCATCTTTTTCATAAGCTGGAAACTGCATATTGGCACCCTACTTGCTTACTTCCAAACACCAGAATCAGAAAACAAGTGCGAGAGAAAAGTAATAAACACAGAAGAGTGGTATGATTAAAAGCAACTCTAGTCGCTTTCCTTCCAGCCGCTTTGGATAGCACACCGCTGGCTCTAATTTGTTTTTCCCATGTGGCGACTTTAATAACATTTCCTCCCTGCAAATCCACTCATATGGTGGGTATTATGAAGCCTAGAGTCCTATTATCATTCTACCTTATAGAAAATGTTGAGACGCCTCTGCTTTAATCCCCACTGATGAGAGATTTTCCTCTTTAACCCACTCCGTTTGCCACTAAGACCGTGATTCTAGAGAGCTGTGTGGGTGGCTGAGTGCAGTTTTTTGCCCACGACTGACCCTGTGATCACAGTAGATGCCCTATGAGCACATATGCTGACAATATGGCCAGTTCAGCAGGCCTTCCAGAGGTTAGTTAGAGCATATGGTCAGACAGAGTTAATCTAGACAGTTTGAATGTCCATGGCTGTAATGAGAGGATGTGTGCAGACAGAGGAAGACACTGACCAAAAACACAAAAAATACTGTTTATTATTGGAAAAAAGCAAAAATATCTGCTAATAGTAAAATGTCTAGAATGTCAACTTATTGATAAGGAATGGATGGATAGAATTTATTGGGTCTGGTATGTGACGCATTTGGTTTAATGTGAAAGAATATTCACATGTGTAAAAAACATTAATGTGTACAAAATTAGGCAGAAAAATTAAGCAAAAAAAAGGGAATGTGTATTGCAAGTGGATAATTATTTTTATCATATGTTTGCATAGTGAAAACTGGTAGTAGTAAGCCAAAAAGATCCGCAATAGAGATTTTTTCAAGTACCTTGGAGAAATGAGCTGGTAAGCAGGAATCGTGCTCCTATGGAGGCCAGGAATGTGGTGGGCAGAAATGCTCAAAACTGCAACCATCCTCTTCTCTGTCGTTGCCTCGAGTGAGTTTAAATTATGATGGCACTGGCCTTCCTGACCAGCTTATTGAGGTGCCTGGATTTCCCTGCAATGATGCTCTGGTTTTTGCTCTCAGTCTTTTTTTTTCAGTTAGACTCACAGGTACTTCAAACACCACAACATCTTCACCTTCTCCCCCTGGATGGCAACTGTCTTAACTGGCCTAATACACAGTGATACAGCTAAAATATATATATATATATATATATATATATATATATATACATATATATATATATATATATATATATATATATATATATATATATATATATATATATATAATCACAATAAGAAGTATTAGATATTAGATAAACTTGCTTATATTCAAGGTATTTTCACTCTTTTTTTATTGCAGTGAAGCTATGCTTTAAAACATTTCTTTCTGTCCAGGGACACTTAGAATAAGTGCCAAGATAATTTAATTATCTTGTTTTCTTTGAAGATCATTCTCTGAGGAGAATTTTAAGGTCACTACCTTGAATTTTAAATTAACTTCATTGTGGGTAGTGGGATGATGTGGAAGAATGTACGTGTGTAATTTCAGAGTGAGTTAAAGATATACACGATAATATGCATGATTAGACTTTGTAAATAAAAAAACAAATGGCAGAGTATGCATAGACAAACTAATCAAGGACTAAACACAGAACAGGTGAACACAATAAAGCAACAACCAATGGCAGGACAGGGGTAGAGACAGGACTAAAACAGAAACACAAAGTACATGGAAATGTAAACAAAACCCCCCAATTTCAATGTTGCAGAGGATCAGTATTTCTGTATTTCTTGATATTGATAGACTCAGCAGAGGAAAGACACCTAATAAAATATCCATCAAAAATATACATTCAGCAGAATTGAGTCTCCTAACTAATTTCTACATTGAAGCTCTGTAGTGCTCGAAGTCCATTTTTTGGTCCCAGTAAACATTTAATGCTAAATTACACTTAGCTTAGCACTAATTACACTCTACAGCAGGCTTAATTTACATACCCAAGCCCGCACATGCACAGGCCCATAAATGCAGGGAGATTTGTGTCTAAGACTAAGTTATTCATGCATATCTAAGTGTAACTTGCTCTACCTTTAGGAAGGAAATTGTTTTCCAAGTAGTCGGGATACAGATGAGTTCAAGTGGTCTCGAGGCTTTTCTTCATTTTTTGTTTCTTCTAAAACAACATTAACATCTCTAGAATTTTCTTTCAATGGCTCTGACCATTTACAACAATCGTGTGCAAGCTGGAATGCATGTTCAGAGCCAAGGTGGCTAAGTTCTTCATAAATGCTGTACCTTGTAAGGCTCTTTGTCTAAACACTTCAGGTTGGATCAGCTGAAAGATCTGATTACCATGAGCAATCCATCATATACAACACTCTAGTTGACTCACTGGAATTAGGTTACTAAGCTCTTTCAAGAAAGTTAATAACTTCATATGTGTGTCATCACTGATAGCCATCTTGTTTGAAGGCTTTGGTACTAATGAAGTGTCAAAGCAAGGGACTCTGCCATGACAGAACATTTTGAGCAAAATGTATCTTTGGAAATCAAGTGATGATGGTACAGAACAGACACTCCCAGCATCCATGATTAGTGTACAACACCCCATGATCATTATATTGTCAATGCCCTTGCGCTGCACCCTCTGACGTAAAGCTAATGTTGCTGCATCTTAGTTAGCTGGCTGATGAGGCAAGACACAAACTCCTGTGTGAAAAGCGTGAGTCAAAGATACAAATATGCATGATAAGACTTCTCAAAGAGACAAAGGAACAGAAGCGTGTTTTGACAAATTAATCAAGGACTAAACACAAAACAGGTGAACACAATGAGGCAGCAATGAATGACAGGACAGGGGCAGAAACAGGACCAAAAGAGAAACAAAAGGACTCAAACAGAAACATGGCAATGTAAACAAAGCCTATCTTCTTGTTTTCTTGTAGATTTACTGCTCCTAATAATTACTAAGGAAAACATCCATGAAAAAACTTGAACACTTATTCTTAAGCCTAGCAAACTGCAAACACAACATTCAATATTAGTGATTAATGTAAACTCTTTTATCCTAAATCTCAATGATAAAGAGCCATATGGATTAGCTATAGAGTTTCATTCCAACCAAGCAACCTAGAACTGACTCAAAGTTGTTTTTTGTTGTTGTTGTTGTTGTCGTTTTTTTTTCCTGTTAATACAGCAAAGCCTGGCTTTTCAAGCACTGCCTACAGTGCATTTTCTGCTGCCGTAATTAAATTAAATTTCTAAATTAAACTCACGTAGATATGAAGTATTTGAAGAAATAAACACTTGAAACAAGCTAAGTGGGAGGGAAGATCACTGTTATACCAAGGTCAATCAATTACAGGTACGGTTGGTCCTGTTTCAGATCTGTGTGTGTGTGTGTGCACACCTCCAGCCCCATTACTAAAATGGCCACTTAAATGTTCTCAGATATTACAGTTAGAAAGTAAATATGTAAAATGCCCAGTGGCTTTTTGGCTGTCTTTTTTAACACTGTTTCTTAACATGGTTTTTATAATCCATTCTGTGTTCATTTATAGTTTGGAAATGTCTGAATTTCTTACTGAGTCGGTATAAACAGTGATCTGAGCTGATTTGTTGTTTGTGCTGGTATGTAGTATTCTGGTGTACAGGACTGTACCATTACAATATCCAGTATACAATACGACAATGCGTAATTCAAGCATTGGGAGTCCCTACTGTGACCGAGCAATCCAGACGTGTCCAAAAATAGCAAAGTTGTAAGCATCAAGAGATTTTGATTCATTTATCTCCACTATAATGCTCAGAGTTTGTATGAGACATGTACGTACCCTTCTCTACCCACTCCCATCCCACCAATATAATAATCAGTTTTTGTAGTTTTTCAAATTTTGTATCCACCTCCAAGACACATAATCATGAGGGGGTTTCCATGGTATTCCAACCAGGAAAGCTCACCACAGAGCCCGCTGTATCATCGCTGAAGGATGCGAGTAGGCATGTTTACAACAGATGTATCGATGATAAAAATTTTACATTTTTGAGTGTCTCTTTAACAAAAAACTGCTGCTAATCAGTACTGTAGAGTAATCAGTAGTGTACTGTAATGCAATTATTAATGTACCCTTAATGTAATCAGAGGCAGTCTGTAATATAATTAGTAGTGTACTGTAATGTAACCAGTACTGTACTCTAATGTAACTATTGCTGTACTGGAATGTAACTAGCACTGTACTGTAATGTGATCAGTAGTGTACTATAAAGTTACCAGTACTATTACTCTAATGTAATTAGTGATATAATGTAATCAGCACTGAACTGTAATGTAATTAGTGCTTTTTCTGTAATGTATTTAGTGCTGTAATGTAATGTAATGAGTATCATATTATAGTTTAATCAACACTACTGTAATCAGTAATCTTTCCTTCCAACTTCAAAAAAAAAAAAAAAAACAGTTGATTGTGTGTGTGTGCGATGCCCTGTGATGGACTGACATCCCATCCAGGTCTAATCATCATAGAATAATACATCACTATCTATCTATCTATCTATCTACATATATATATATATATATATATATATATATTTACACACACACACATTTGTCTCGCATCTCTGGGGTTGTGTGTGTGTGTGTGTGTGTGTGTGTGTATATGTGTATAGAGTCTGATTAAGAATCCTCTTGTATTTAGGAACATGCTCCAATGAAGGAATGACTTTCCAATGAAAGTGCATTAATTAAAATTAAATTAGAGTAAAATATTTAGATATGGTTTGTGCATTTCAATGCACCTGAGCACTCTGGCAGGATTAACTAGGAAGGCATAGCTACATGAGAGACGTGGAGAACTAACAGGCCAGAGGGCTTCCTCAGATGTCCTGTCAGCACCTCTCCTTCACACTGTCAGCAAGCTTCAGTGATCTTGTGTGAAAGGAAAGGCATCAGCACCATCTCAGTAGACTCAGTGGTCTGTGATTTGGGTTCTGTGTGTCTGTGTGAATGTGTGGTGGTATGAGAAATAACCTGGAATTAACTGTATCTATTTTTAATGTAGAGTTAGAGATTGAGAGAGTATGTGATTCTCATATATGAAACAGAATGGCATTTTAACTCATTCTCATTTAGAAAGCCTGCACTTTGTGTATATCTGTTCAAGGTTTATCACCTCTAGTCAAATACTAAATAACAAACAAGTCTGTTTTTTTTTTTTTAATACATTTTGGACATTATGGAAAAATCATGATGGGGCACTCAGTTCTAGGAAAGTAATCAATGGTGGGGTGGTGTAATGACAAAGCAGAGGGCTGTTATCACTCCTAACGTGATTATTTTCCTATAGCAGTACATCTTATTGTCTTTTTACCACAGCAAATTGCCAACAATTCCAATTTTTTTATTTATTAATGAACAACACTTTTTAACCATTTATAGTTGCATTTAGTGTTGTGAAACTAGTTCCATGAAACTAGTTCCTATTATGACATACTCTATGTTATTGCAGCTATAAACAGTCATTCTCTCAGAATCCTCTCTTTTTTCTTTCTCTTGAAGTTAATAAGACAAAATCTACCGAGAAACCCGAAAGTGCAGTCCTCTGTCCTGAAGCCTCTAGTAGAGGAAATCTTACTGCTGACATTCGTGACTCCTTCCATAAATTTAAATAAATGTCTCTTTGAAAAAAATGTAGCCTTTAGTTTATCACTTTCATTCTCTATGTGCAACTCTGTCACAGATCTGATAGCCTGTAAACAGTTATATAGCATACTGGTACAGTGTAGCAATTCCCTTAGTGCACTGTGAGTCGACTATGCCTTTATGGAGGGGGTGTGTGTGTGTGTGTGTGTGTGTGTGTGTGTGTGTGTGTACGTGTGTGTGAATGGGTGGGTACACACACAGAACCTTTCCTTCAGGGATTAGATTTTGATATGGTCTGGGTGATGGTGTTATTTGGTTTGGGCTTTATCCATCATGCCTTCATTGGTCTAAACTGCTAATGATGGGATTGAGCTGAACAGAAAACAAGCTGTGCAAAGGTCAGGTAGCTATTCAGATTATTAATGATGTGTGTTTACTGACCCCAACACTGCCTGGTGTTTACACTAAAATATACTCAATATTCCAAAAAACATAGTATAAACCTGAATTCGTTTGAAACTAAATCTAAATAAGCCAAATTATTATTATATTGTCAATGATCAACTAAACCTATTATTAATCTCATGTTAATCACCTCTTAATAAAGCATGTGGTGTTTTAACATACCAAATTAGACAAAGTCATGTGGACATTTCTATATACACTTTTAAAATTTCATTACTAGGGCTTCTAAGGTGTATGACCTTTAGCTCTCTAGTATTCTTAACAACATAATATGCTTGCAAGGGTTTTATTGCTTTAACTAAACAACAGTGAAGCTGAAATGTCCAAAACCTTTGCAACACCTTCTGTTCATCACGTCATCTTTAATGTCTTTAAAGTTTTGTGGTATTAGTTATAGTCCTGTGGTCCACAAGCATCACTCTTCCCTACCCTCTAGAACCCCCTCTAAACCAGGAGCATGGCCTCATCATTCACTTGGTAACAATCTCCATAGAGACTGCATTCAAGGGGCAACAAGGGTAAAAGCTTTTGACTGCTGCCTCGGAGAATGGACATGCTCACCCTCATCCCTGTCATCTTGTAGTATAGACAAACACAATTCTGTGTGCTGCAGTGATATGGAACTTTACTGATTATACCTCACTTCTATATAAAAAATAATAACTGTGTACAATTTAACAGGCACATCTAATTTAAAGTATGTGGGTACAATTCACTTTATGCAATATTTGTTTTCAATGTCCCAATCATTACTCTTAAATTCCATCCATGCATTTCTTCACAGACATTTTTTTTCCCAGCAAACGTCTGACATGCAAATCACCAAGGATATCATTTTAGACAACTGTCTGTTGGATGGTTTTGGTATGTATCATACACAAAGCACACAAAGCACATACAGCAAGACTAGCATCATGAGCAGTGGCAAGTCCCTTTCTATCAGTTTTGGAACAACATGATTTCAAGTTTAGAAATGTTTATATCATAGCAGTGTTGAATTCTCGAATCTGATTGGTCAGAAGGTGTTAATTTCTATAATGGCTTGGACAGTAATTCTGTATTTCAAATCACAGGTTTTTATTAATATGTTCATTCTAATATGTTAGCATTTTTATAGTAACAGCTCATACGTAGGGCCTTGTATGGCAGATATTCCATGTGATCCAAGGCTAATAATAAACCAGTTTAAAAAAATGTGCTGTTATTTATCAAATAAAAAAAGATATGACTGTAAATATGGTGAAGCTTTTTGTATAGATATTTATTTAATATTTATGGAAGAAGTTTGGGGTGTGAGTGCTTTGTAACAGTCAGTAAGCTTTCCATCATGGAAAAGAGTTCAGGGAAGAGGATTTTGGGCTCTCTATTTTCTCATTAACATGACACGCTGTTTTCTTTTTTTTTTTAAGGTAAAAAGAGAGAATGTCTGTTTATAGCTACTATAATAAGTAATAACAGGAACTACCTTGTCCTGTGGAAGTTCCCATGCGTTTAAATGTAACTATAACCAGATAAAATGTATATGTGCCATTCAGTGATAAATTAAAAATGGCAGTTGTTGGCAAATTAATGTTATATAATAGGAATAACACCCTTCAGGACATAAAAGAAACAATCAACTTCTGGATGGTAACTACATCACATAACCCTGATTATTTGATTATTTTCCTATAACAGCATACCCCATCATTCTAAATAATTATGGTTAACTTGGTCATGCCTTTTCTTGTGTAGAACCATCATTTATACACATTTAAACTCTTACTCATTAGGATTCATTCAACTGATGTGTGAGATGAGGTGTCTCGGAGTGAAATAAGAGCTAGATTCATGGCAGGTCTTAATAAAGGGCATTTTTTTCTGCAGTGATTAGTCGGTATTAAAATCATTCCTTATTCCAGTGTTTGACAAGCCATGTGACCAACTATAGATATTTTGTGTTAGGGTCCCACCATTAATGTAACTTAATGCAATCCCAAGTGCAAAATTATCTCTTGGATCATATTATTTGTTGCAGAATTTTATATTAAGGCTTTGCTAATGAAATCCCTAAATGCAGTACCAATACAAGCCCATTCCTATTGTGTTGTGTTGCGTCCAACAAAGCAAAGCAACCAAGTAAAAAGAACAAGCTAGTACATCCAGTCCTCTTGCTTTTTCAGGACTCCTTTCTGCATTAGAAGATGCATGTAAGTCTAAAAGCACTTTAGGCAATGAGATAGCTGTCGATAATGAGGCGTGCCTTTCAGCGGGCCAGCAGAAATGTACGTTTTCATTAAGGAGAGCCCGATTGCATGATGGCTCTGTATTAGAATGCATTCTGTGGAGACAGGAGGGAGTGGAAGGGGTCTGTTTAGGAGGCACAGGCTCATTTGCACACTTTCTTTTTTTATGTGAAAAATAGCGGCGCATTAAGAGAAGCATGAGTGGAAGTTTTGCTTCACTGCCTTAATAATGTGCTCGGAAGAGCTATTGCTATGTAGCCAGAAAAGATGAGTATGGACCTGGTGGCACAAAAGAGCATGTGAATGGCTGTTGTTTACAGGCAAAATGGACAGGGCTAACTCACATTAAGGTCGCTGACAAGACTACTCAGTGTTTATGTTCATGAGAAAAGTAGGAACATGTACCATTAGTTGGACCATTATTGTCATGCTACTGGTAATCCATTGTGATTGAATTAATTAATCAGAATTTCTGTCTGCATTAAAGGATTGCAGTTGGGGAAATACACTTTTTTATCAGCTATAATGTGCAAGATTAAGAGACATTTTATATATTCAGAGATTTATTGCAGTGTAAATATGCTTAAGTGTAGCTCCTATTGTGTGATAAATGCAGCTTTTGGAGAGAACTGAGGCAGTATATTTTAATTAGCAGGAGTTATGTATAGATATTAGCTGCCTAAATAATGTCACACCAAGCTGAGAGTTGTAAAATGTCTTTTGTCACTTACAGCTGAGTTGAGAAGGCATACAGTCTAATTACTTGAGTGAAAGAAAAAAAGACATTGATTATACTGTTTCACTGTATGTGTGTGTGTGTGAATGTAATTCTCTATTATACATATTTTCAAGTGGATAGATTTTTCCTTTTAATGAAGTACAAGAAAAGGAAAATATATTAATCATATCACGGTTGGATGACAGATGAGCGTTCCCCCTCCTGCAGCACCATGTGACTATTATGAGAGTCATCATACATTGTGTGCCAATTTCAGGCCACAAGTGGGATGTTAGCTTTAATATTTTAATCAGCAGTGGACCATGAGAGAGATTAGGAGTTTCTCACTGTTCTCACGACATAGAAAGGCTCTACTGCAATTACGTTTAATCTCCTGAGCTATGACATTTGTAAGAGTTTCATTATGGATTTTGTTTACATAGAAGGGAAAAAAGAGAAGAAAGAGGATTTAGAGGAACTCTATCTATAGCTTCTTCCACAAAGATTCAGACAAAGTGCAACTCTCATTCAATTAAAGTTGTCCAAAATAAAAACAGGTGTAATAATGGTCATTAGTAAACTGGTGATGAAATAATTGATACTTCTTGTGTTGGGTTTTGTGGGGCAAACTGGCAAGTTCATTTAAATCTTAGATTATAATAGTCAGCTTTGGACAATTATTATAGTAAATTATGGATAAAATCTCTCAAATCTCTGATGTTATAAATAGGGGTGTAACAATCAGACAACTTAGTGATTCATCAATTTAAAGTCAATTGAGGCAACAATCAAAAATTTATTATTATTGATTATAATTGATTATAAATTGAT
This sequence comes from Pangasianodon hypophthalmus, assembly GCF_027358585.1. Taxonomy (NCBI): domain Eukaryota; kingdom Metazoa; phylum Chordata; class Actinopteri; order Siluriformes; family Pangasiidae; genus Pangasianodon; species Pangasianodon hypophthalmus. Next base: position 16,186,662 of record NC_069713.1, read on the forward strand.
TGTTATTGAAAAAGCACAGACAACTGGTGTGTAAAATGGATAGCAAAGTGATTTGCCCATAAATCTGATACTTAAAATAGTCCTTCTCTACTGTACATCATCATCATTCACAATCTAACGGCAGGCTTACCTCAGACTCCAGACCAAGTTGATCACATATTGATCTTGATATTGAGGCTACTAAATCATCTCGTATCATAATAGATCCAGTGGTATCATCAGATATCAAATCATTGCCTTCAGAATCAAAATCACATCATATTGTGTGGAACCTGACGTTTACAACTCTAGTTCTAAATCACCATGACAAACCTGTTAAGAGGGCATGTAGTGATTCCAGACTGTTGTCTTCAGAAGAATAATTACACAAGGAACTTCTGATTGTAGAATAAACACACACACACACACACACACACACACACACACACACAATATAGATGCACATTTTGATATTTGTAAAGAATTAAGTTAAGCTTAAATGTTTATTTTAAAATCCTGTACATTGGCATATAAATCAAACAGGTTTTGGATGGGAAAAAAAAAAAAAAATATATATATATATATATATATATATATATATATATATATAATATATGCCAGAACACCCTCATGGGTTCACAGGCTGGTGCTTACTCCCATTTTTCTGTTCATGGCTGTGTGATTCTCGCCAGCACCACCTACTGTTCTCTACCAGCTGCCCTAAACTTGGCCAGTTTCACTGGTGTGTGTGTGTGTCTGTGTGTGCGTATGCATGTGCATGTGTGTGAGAGAGATAGAGAGAGAGAGAGAGAGAGAGAGAGAGAGAGAGACAAAGGCAAATGGCTCCAAAAGTGTCTCCGTGCAGCCTGTAATCCAAGGAAGACAGTAGATCTGGGATGGAAAGCCTGTGAAAGAGCACACAGGTCTAAATGTGAGGTCATGTCTGCAATAAAGCATTTTAAGACTCCTATAAAAAAAGGTCCACAGTGGCCGAGTGTTAGCAGTGGCAGGTTGAATAGTACAACTCATAACACATTTTGTTAAATAAAAAAGAAAAATCAATGTAGGTTTTTTTTTAATCCATCCAAAGTGTCTGTGATTTATTTTTTATTGTTAACTTAATGGAAATCACAACTCACCATTATGAAATGTATTATATTTATAATTGAGTTCTTATAGTTATTTCTATGTTTGGCTGGTAACTTGAATTCAATGGGTTTAATCCAAACCTCAATATTTCAAAAACAAGTAGACCAATAAATAATGTCAATCTGACATTACTGAATCTAATGTGTGATATGGGGGGAAAGTTCAGGGATAAAAAGCTGTATGGTTTCAGTAAATAGCCAGCATATTATTATAACAATTCAATAATGAGCTTAATATTTAAATAGATGGATTATGTTCTTAAATCTGTACTGAGGGTGTGTGTGGAATTTCTTTTATAGTTAAAGGGTTCCATGGGTGCAAAAAGTTTAAGAACCCCTGCTTTAGAGTATGTACACCTCCTCTGCAGCCCACAACACTCCACTTCCCCAAAGTGCCAAAGCCATGGGTAGTGTGTAGTTGGTTTGATTGCCGCCTGTGTATCTTATCAATAATGTATCTCACCGTTGTGTGTATATACACTTTTTGTTGCTGTTTTCTGTTCATATTCATGTTTTGAATTTTTGTTGAATTCCTGAGTATGTGATTAATATGTGATTATTCACTGTGATATTTCTCATATAGGTCATTTTTAAGATTTTGTCATAGTCACTCCTCTGAATTACCTGTACGTTACAGCTTGCTGTTAGTGCCAATGAAATATAGCCCAGATTAAAATAAAAATGCTGTCATTAATACACACATAAGCTGCACTGACAACGGGTTAAATATATTTAATGTGAACATTTAGATTATTATTTTCAATAATCAGCAACACTTTCATTTTCATTATTTTTTATGATACAGTGTACTGGGATTTGTATGTGAGTTCACCATCCATGGTGCTACCAGATCAGCTGATGACTTATTTATGAAATATGTCGTCATCTGTAGATGACGGGATCAACCCCACCCCAAATGCTCATTGTAATGTATTGCAGCTTGGCATTTGATAGCTGATTAAGCTATTTTGACATTTTGACTCCTATAATCTGACCATTAAATCAAGTTCAATATCTTATTTGTAAAATGGAATGGCTTACACGTGGCTTCTTGAAGGCATCAGTAGTAATCAATCATTACAGTAATCAGTTATTATTATTATTTTTAGAGTTGTATTATTATTATTATTATTATTATTATTATTGTTGTTGTTGTTGTTGTTGTTGTTGATGATGATACAGTTGATAATTTAAATAAAATTATGGTTGTTAAAATGTCACATTCAGATTGAACCTGCATGATGTGAGTTTAATTGAAACATCATCTGTGAAATTTGTATACTTTCAGCTTACAATTACATTTAAGTGTACATGACTTTTATGAGCAAGAGTCATGAACAGTTTAGTCTTTCCTTATTTATTAAACAATCGTAAAATCAAGTGCTGACAAAAGTGGCAGGAATTACATACAGACTATCCAGCGTCTGATTCATGCATCAACAGTTGTCTGAAATGAAGCAGTGGTTCAAGCCCAATACATATGAAACATCACTTGTGTGTTTTGTGTATTAACACAAAACACACCTGAGCTTACGTGGGTGTTGTAGTGCTAAAGGAAACATTAGCTGGTATGAAATCCCAGGGAAAGAAAAGTATTTTAGAGAATCTGATACAAACATTCAGGTGCCAAAGGGTGCCAGAAGTAGAGAGGATTTTTTTTAGTATCAAAACTAGCATCAATGGAGTTCACAAAATAAATTTATGGAACAAAATAATGTCAGCTGTCAACACACTTTCTACTGACCGCAGTATTTCTGTATTGCTTTTATTTACTAAAGGTATCATGTAGGAATATAAATTGGCATTTGTGAATGCCAAATTGAAAAACCTGTAGGAAAGAGAAAGTTATTGCACAATTTAAAAAAAAAAAAAAGAAGTGTTCTGACCATGTAAATAAGTGCTCATAAAAGAAATATCCAAAAGACAGGATGTAGTCACAGCACAACAGACTTGACTCCCATGGAGCCAAGGATCACTGCACTGATTGAAAGAGTATTGCTTTTTACTGTTGCAAGTGATGGAGGTAACAATGATAGTCCTGCAGAGAACCTTATAACCTCTGGTGGAAATGAATATTCCTGCTTTAATTAAATAATTCGATTGAATTAATAGTTTTCTATATACATTTAATACACTAATGCATTTAATATAATAATAAATAAAACACACACACACCTCCATCATGTACATCAGGTGCATCATGCTCTGAAAATGTGCTCTCAGGTTCGGAGGTCTGTAGAAGCACAGCCCTGCACAGTTTTGTGGTATCCTTCGTTTTAATACACTAAATTCAGCCAAAAAATATCTTGGTAATTAACTGATAAGTTGTTAAAGGAATCAGGTGTGTTAAATGCAAAAGTCAGCACTGCTGTGGCTCTCCAGTACTTTCTGTTATGTCTAGTCTTGCTTGCTTTGTCTTGCTATATTTCGTTGTTTAGCCTTGTGCTTTTCCTCTAGAGGTTAGTGAATAAGTGGATATGTGTCTTGCCATATTGGTCTGTTTAAATCAAGACCTAGTTACTTTTAGGTTTTCCAGTTTACATCTCCTACTAAATCTATTCTCCTTACATTCATATGTTCTTTGTTTTGTCTCTCCTTCACGGCTAATGTATTCATAGTTTTGTTTAATCTGTTTTCCTCCAAGTTTGTTGCGATGATTTCAATGAATAAATCCTCATCCGTAGAGGTCTGATTTCGTACTGGTCTGATTTCTATCATGAGAACAGTGGGAAACGTGGGTTTTCTTAAACGATGTTAGAATTAGTGAACAAGAATGTGACAGTTCTATAAGTCTGCATGAAAACTAGAGCATGTCTGGGCGTGTGTCTGCATATTTGCTTCTCCATGTGTACAGGGTTGGTGGTTCTCCGCAGGCCTGTGGTGATGGAGACTCACTAACTGAATTGGTCATTCAAGTGTTTCCGTATAATTGCAGTGGTTAAAACACCACTGAGACTCATAATAGAAAAGATCCCTCCCACTGACTCGTCTGTGTCAGTCTCTGTCTCCCAATGTGTCTCTCAGTCCCATCTCCCCCCTTCACTATCGTTTTTTCTCCACTTTTTAAATCAATACCGTCCAAAGATGGTTAAATTAGTTTCTGTTGACTGAAAAGTACAACACCAGAGTGACGTACATCACTCAGTATTGCTTAATTTGCAATTATTTTAAGCTTTAAAATTGAATGGCACTTTGATGAGCATTTTTAGAGTCATATTTTGCTTCTAATCATGAAAATGATTTATAATCATTTGATGTGTGAAGCACAGAATTGAGATCCTATTCAATAGGTTACTGATTTGCAATGACTGCTGAAATGAAGAGTTTTCATCTCTCCCTTGCTCTCTCTCTCTCTCTCTTTAAATCCAAAAATGTGTCTATAAATGCATTTCTCGTGTTATGTGTGCCACAAGACTTTAACGAGATGGACTAATCAATATCCAGTTGAATGGGAGCACGGAGTTAATTCTATGGTAATAGGAGTGTGCTCTAAATAGATGTTGCCCTTGTGAATAGCAAAATACTACAGACAACACAAATGTTCTTTCCTCTCATTTGTAAGACATAAAAAATGCACTGAATCTGTGATGGTAGTGCCTTGGCATTATTAACTTTTTCACTTGCAAATTATTTAATTTTTATTTATATTTCTTAGCAGCGAAATCTATCTTAATACAAGTGGCTTGAAAATGTGTTTCAAATACATACAAGTAAATATTTAGATGTGCCTTTGTTTCATCCATTTTAATTAAAAGATCCAGTGGTTCTCTTCTGCCACATTAACAGCTTCAAACCAATCAGACACAGCACGAAATGCTTTCTGCTCCTTAGCTTAGAGAGTGCCCACCAGGAATTTAAGTAAAATTGGTGTGAGCGGCCTTTAAGTACCCCTGCTCTGCCATCTCAATAAAAGAGCTCCCACACTGCAAATGGAGACCCAGAAAGGGCATTTGCATAACTCTCAGTTAGACTTGACCTTTATGGAGGAGTGAACTAAATGAGAAGCCTGGCCCATGTCAGCGGCCCTTAATGACATTCAGACATCATGGATTTCAACACAGGCATGGATTTCAACTGTTAGCCCTGAACAGCTGACAGCGGCAGAGGGAATTTTACTTTCAAAATCTTTCCGTAATCTAGGGCTAGATTTAACAAAGATGTACCCAAGGAGTTTGGTGATTTGGTAGCTCTGTGGAACGCTGCCTTGCAAATATTGTAGCTATGCTAACACGGGATCTGAAATAGAGATCAACATGTAGACAAAAAAAAAGACAGCCTTTTGGAGCAATACATGTGAAGCATTAATAATTGTCAGTGGATAAGTCCAAAGTGTGTATTGATTTAATTTTCCAGAAGACTGGATGGACACATAGACTGATTAAAAGTGGCTTAATGGTTTCCGGTATCCGTTAAAATTATTTAACCATAAAACCATTAGGCCATTTCTTTTCTTTTTCCTTTTCCTTCACACTAAGATTAAGAAATCGTATCTTTCAGTAACTCTCCCTTATTTTAAAGCTAAAAGAAAATCCCAGTCGTCTGGAAAAGGTTGATTTGAGGTAAAGCAAAGGAAGAAGCTTATACAAATTGAGTTTCGATTAAGACTAATCAAGTACCTTCACACTCAATAACTGTAATTAAAGTCGCATTTAAAATCCTGGTGTGCATCCACACTTTCATAGAATGTAAGCACATGAACCAGTGAGTATGATTAAGAAATTGAATCAGACCTACTTTAAGAGGATTCAAAAATGCACAATGGTTGGTAAATTTACATTGTTTTAGTTAATAGACAGTTTAGAGTTAAAGCATTTTGGAGAAAAGTGACTTTCCACCAATTTAATCTTGTTAATGTTTACTTAATTTGTTTAATGTAAGATTTTAGCAGCATATGACTCATTATGTAGATTATATTCAAGGGTTCCCAGTTCGATCCTGAGCTCAGGTTGTGTGGAGTTTCACATGTTTTTTATAATGTCTTCCTCTGGGTTCTCTGGTTTCTCCAACCACCAAAAACAAGCCAGTATGCTGAATTGCCTACTTGTAAATTTGTGTGTATGTGTGTGTGTGTGTGCATGGCACCCTACAATGAACTGATGTGTCATCTGGGGTGTGTCCCTGCCTTGCGCACTGTCTCGTGGGATAGGCTCCGGATCCAGACCACGATAAATTTGTTACAGTAGATAAATGTTGATCAGTGTTTTGGAAAATTGATGAATAATGTTGCAATAGAAATTAAATTACTGTTAATTCATGTCGCTGTTTTTTTTTTTTTTTTTTAAATCCATTTTGGCTTGGTGGGTGAACCCCTATCAGAAACTCATCTATTATGAACCAATTCCCTATCAAAGCAATCAATGCAACGATGTAGTGTAGATACGTTTTCACCAACGTGAAGATAAATATAATTACGTAACACAATCCATCTGATCCATAAACTAAAAATTAGCAGTATAAAAAGCAAATTATGAGTACATACATTTTGCCTGCATCGGATTGTAGCTATCGTGTGTATGCACTAATAGCCAGCCTACTACCATATATACAGAATTTGCCTATTAGAAACTTCTTCACCAATAATCACTGTGTGCACATAATTATTATTTTTTGTACATTTACAGGACCAGGCCAGCAGTATTTATTAAAAATAGACAGAGAATGTGTTTTGGTAGTCTTAGCAATGAATATACACATGAATCTATTAGAAATGTATATCGTGTCAGTATTCTGTATCATGATCTCTGTCTGCTCAGCTAACAAGGTCTGATAGTGAGCTTCCTCTATTACCATTTCTCCCCGGGCCTCCAGCATGCTGGCCTGGAGATCATCATTTTCCCATAACAAACCATGGATTATTATTCCACCACTGAATGATTCCTGGGCTGGAAAATTATGCAATGCAACCCAATCGCCTTCCTATTCAGGACCACCGACTGACCATATAAAGCCGCAGGAATGAGTGTAATCGCAGAAGGAATTATTTCCACTGCAGTACACCATAAAATACAGATACACTCAAATGCTGTGCTTAGCAGTTCTTGGTGCAATGGAAATGATGTTGACAGTTGTACTTGAGTTTTGTATGGGATTGTAGTTGCAATACAATTCCATTAACACACATACACAGACACAGACACAGACACACACACACACTTACTTTGACACACACCAGTCCACCCTTGCCTGCTGTAATTGTTTAAATTTCCCCTGCTAAGCACAGTTTGCACAATGGCTCCATTTGGGTGAGTCCCATATGATTGCTGCATGGTCAAGCTGGGAAGATTAGCTCACGTCTGTTTAATGGGAAATGCGGCCATCTGTTTATTTGTTTGTGCTTGTGCATGTGTTTTGTGCACCAGACTTTGATACGGAGCTGACTTCATTTGACAAGCTAATCTCGACCAAGTAAGCTCCTGCACAGCACAATGCCCTTCAACTTTCTACAAAGACATCGGTTGACTTTTTTAAAACCCAGTCACTCCTGAGGGAATATGGATATTCACAATCTCCATACTTCATACTCCAGCCTGCAATGACAAATAAACAAATAGGCATGCAAATGTAAACTCTGATATTCAAATTCCCAGAGTTGCAATAAATATACAATAAAACTGCAGCCCTCTCTCTAGCTCCGGGCTAGCTCCTGCTTATGATGTACCTGCTCTGCTCTCTCAGAGACTCAGGTAAAACAGAGCATGAGGCGAATCAAGACAGGGGAAGAAAAGGCGAAGCCAAAACTCCCAGGTGTTTTAAACGGTGCTTTAAATAGATTTCCCCAACTTTCACTCCCCCTGAATTTTAGATCAACCTCACTCCTACTCTTCTTGCACACACACACACACACACACACACACTCCCCTTGAGGTGCTCAGAACACTTGCAGTTTTTGTTGGAGATGCAGACTGGAGGTGAAAAAAGAACACCAGAGCTGTTCTACTGGAGCGAGTCACCAAGCGTCCACGGAGAATAAATTCACCACAAAAAACAAAGTACTCCATATAAAAGTGCATATCTCTTCCCATAAGGATAAACCTATGTTTAGAGCGTCCATCCACTTAAAATGCTAAGCATTACTCTGAGGTTCCCATGGTATTTTCTAACAAGAAGTGTGACATATTCTCACCCAGCGTCTGTTCGCACGTTTTTGGTATGTTTAAGACATACCAGATCTGCATGCACACTCTTAGACAACTTCAGTTTGATGGAAATGAGGGGTTATACATTACTCCCGTGGGAGCAAGTAAAGTTAAGACATCCAGGCTATCTGCTTAACACTTCATTATCCCTTAAATCTCTGGACGGGCCAGCAGCTAATTAATTGAATGATATTAATATGTCGCAATAAAGGCACAAAGGCTGGGGGGTACGATATATATGCGGCAAAGGGAGTGACGTGAGGAAAAGAGTGAGGCGGTGAGTAACCTCTAGGGTGTCATGGCTTAAGGCAAGATTTCCTCCAGGCCTGGCCACCACAGTGCATGTAATTAGAAGCGGAGAAATGAGAGCTGTATGACTCTTACATTTAATATCCCTCATCGCTCTCCCCACACATGATGTATGTCAAGAAGAGAGAGAGAGAGAGAGAGAGAGAAAGAGAGACTATAAACGAGAAAGCTGTATAAAAGACCTAAAGGTCCCAAATTAAGATTTATTTGAGCATAGTAGGGGGCAATTCATTTATGTATTCGAAGACTGACTCTTTGCCGCAGAACACATTTAAATGCAGAATATGTCATTTTCACTCCATCCGTTAGGAAAGACATATCAGGTATGTGGGCGCTGTCCATGCTGTGTTGTCTAGAAAACTGTCATCTTTTTTAATTCGGGAACCCTTGGATACACTGGCTCTGCAGGAACGTTGCTGGCTGATGAATTATTGGCTACACAGAGTTGGTTGGTAGTTCTTCAAGCATACGAAGAGGAAAGTAAAGTTATTACAAGAAAACCTATAAATTACATCACGCATAACAATCTGGCAAGATGGCCTGGGAGATCGATGTGTGCTTTTTGTGCGCAGTGTCCCATGTATCTATTGTTGTTTATAACATAGCACAAATGCAAATTCTATCTTGATACCTGGGTTTGGCGTTACGCTAGTAAAGAAGGTTCAGACTGCACAAGACAACCTGATAAGATTAGTACATAGGATGATTGATGCAGTGACACATATGTATTGTAAATTACACCTAAAGGATACATATCTTTATTTTCTTTGGTTTGGCATGCTTTGGTGGAAAATGTTTTTCTTACATTGCACCTAAACTCTGAAACAGTGTTCAAGAGAATAGTAAATCAGCAAGCTGTGTCTATTAAGACAGATTAAAACATATTTTTAAAATCCCATTTCTAATTATTTGTAATAAATTTTTATTACAAATGTGTGTTTTAGCATGAATAAAGATTTCAAAAATCTTTAATATATAAATTATTTATATGAGATAAATTATATGAGATTTGAGACTATATATAAAAAAGTATTATATAAGAATCATCATTATTATTATTATTATTATTATTATTATTATTATTAATAATAATAATTATAATAATAATCATAATGTTCCTAAAGTCTGTGTAAAATATATGTAGATTTTAAATTTAGAAACATGATTAAAATGTTTACAGCATACAGTATCTTCCTATATGTGTTTGAATGTGGTTTACTTGTTTGATAGTTTAACATTTGAAAACTGCACAGATGTTCTAGTAAAATAACCTGCAGTGTTTGAACTCACTAAAGGAGGTGGAATATTTGGGATCTGTGTAATCAAACACAAAGCCACGTTCTGAAATGGTGTATTCCAGTGGTTGTGCCTGCACTGTAATTCATATTATTTGAGGGACCACAACAGAGTGAGGAAGTATATTTCTTTATTTTCTTTCCTAAACAGACTGAAATAGCTAACAAATTAAAAAAAAAAAAAATCAGATTCCCCAGAGTGTGCAGAAGGCACAGCAACCAATAATACTTCATTTATTCTATGGTATCATTCTCAGTAAATAAAATGAATAAGTCAAAGAAAATTGGCTTTTGGAAAAGTTATTACAAGAAAACTGATGAATTATTTCTTGCATAAGAATCTGTTGAGACTGTATGTGAGATTGATGGTTATTTGCTTCCATAGATCATAGCACTCAGTGACTCAGGCATCTACTGTTCAGTGTTCACTACTATTTCAAGCATGGCACATATGCAAATCAATATCTTGATCTCTGAGTATGAATAGGGTGTCTTACGTAGACATACGCACTATATGGACAGATTTTGTATTATGAGGTAATATGTGTTAAGTCAAGTTGTAGTAATTCTTTCATTTTGATCAAAAATGTAAATTTATGTGTATTAAAGGTGAAAATGGCCAAAAAGATACTTCAAAATGAAACTATGTGCCAGATAGTGTGTTCCTGGTTCAGCAAAAAGAATTGTAACACAAAAGAAATGGCTTGCTCTCTTTTCTCTCCAGGAAACATGGTTCAAAACCCTTAGAACCTTTAGGGAAGGGGCTACAAAGCTAACCTTGAGCCAAACTTAAATGAGCTGTTCAAAACTCTGCTAAAAAGGAAGATTGATTTAATCCAGATGACTAAACTGCTTCAATTTCCACACATAGCCCATTACACAAGGACATGAATGGAAATGAACTGGCAAACCAACTTTGAGAGGAGACGACACACAGACAGATTGTATCAGTATGTGCTAAAACTTTGCATGTGGAAGGTTTGTCATTTTAAATGTACAATCATATTCAAGCATTTGTGATGTGTCAATAGCAGTGATTAAGTTGTTGTTGTGATTAGCGTTTGGCGTTGTGCATTCTGAGATGCTTTTCGGTTCCCCGTGGTTGCAAAGGGTGGTTATTTGAGTTGCAATAGCATTCCTGTCATCTCGACCAAGTCTGTCCTGTCTCCTCTGACCTGGGTGTTTTTTTGTTTTTTTTTCACAATATTCTGTATAAACTCAGGAGCCTACTGTGCATGAAAATCCCAGGAGATCAGCAGTTTCTGAAATACTCTGGCACCAACTATATATATATATATATATATATATATATATATATATATATATATATATATATATATATGTACATATATATAATGGCCAAAAGTTTGTGGACACCTGACCGTCACACCCATGTATGCTTTTGGAACATCCCATTCTAGAGTTGCTGTTATAATAACCTCCATTCTTCTGGGAAGGCTTTCCACTAGATTTTCATGTGGTTGTGGATATTTGTCCATTCATCTACAAGAGCATTAGTGAGCTCAGGCACTGATGTTGGGTGAGAAGGCCTGAGGCATGTCTGTTTACCAATTTATTTCAAAGGTGTTCAGTGGGGTTGAGGTCAGGCCACTCGAGTTCTTCCACAGTTCTAACAACCTTGGCAACCCATGTGTTCATGGACTTTGCTTTGTGCACAGGGGCATTGTCATGCTGGATTTGTTTGGGCCATGTTTAGTTCCAGTGAAAAAAAAATATAATATAATAATGCTACAGCATACAAAGACATTCTAGACAATTGTGTATACAATATCAAACTCAAAATTTTAAGCACAAAGCCTTCACTGCAGCATTCCTTTTAACTTTTTTGAAATGAAGGTTAATTGGGCTCTGGTTAGTGTACAAATTATATTTAAATGACAAATTATTATAACATTTAAAAATGCCCTTAAAGTAACACATTCAGCTTTGTACTAAATTAGCTCAAATCATGCCATCTGTGTCTCAACGGTTTAACTTATAAACTAGAAAGCCTTCAAAACCAGATTTATCAATTAATGAATCATTCATTAGTTCTGGGTTTATTTTATATAAAAGCCTTTTATTCAGGTGGCATTGGAAAACCCTTCACGCAGTGAAATTTGGACATTTTCTGCTTGTAAATACTACTAGCTTTCCTGCACTGAAATACAGTATGTTTCCTTCTGGAATGTATCTGTAGTTAAATTATAGCATTGTACCATCTCTTTACCCTTAAAAAATGAAAAGAGAGGAAACTGCATTTAAAGATTTCATCATCAATCCTATCTTTGACCAAAACCTGATTTTTTATCATTTGGCTATTTGCCAGATTTCAGCCACAGTGACATTGAACAGCTTTTCCCACACAATTATAAAGCATATTATGCAGAAGCTATTAAAAATGACAACATAAATATAAAAGGTATTTATTTATGAGTAAAGTAATGAGTGAGTAAGGTAAGTCTGAACTCGCTGATGGGGAGTTGAAGGTTGTGTTGTTGAATAAATGTGACATATTCTGGTAACCTCCTTCAGGTATTTTAAATGTTTGCTGCTGTCTATGTGTTCTATTGTCCCCTCTCTGTCCCCTTCGTTTGGTGTAATTGGTGGATCAGACAGCAATACCTGCTACAAGGTCCACATCAATCCTACTTACCTAAAGCCTAAAGTGGCTGCTCTGAGACTGACCTCCTGTCAAAGCAAACAGACTGTGTGACTGTGTGTGTGTGTGTGTGTGTGTGTGTGTGTGTGTGCTTGTCAGAATTTAGAAGAGTCCATGGAAAAAAGAGCTAAATAAATATATAATAGGTGTGGTGAATTTTTTTGCAGCCTTTGCAGCAAAGATGCTAAAAGTATGCCACTAACTGATATCTCAGCTTTCAAATGAATGGGCCATGCCCCTGGTAATAACATCCTCTATGTCTGGAAACAATATGTGAATTTTGACCTGCAACTCACCACAGTCAGTTTCATGGTTATGACTCACAGCCACTGACACCAACCGGGCAGGTAGCAGCAAAACTGGCGATGAAAACGTGACATGATGTTGCACAATACACACATCTATTTGCAATTTGCGCTCGCTCGTGAATGCACAGGGCTTCTTTGCAATGTGGCAGAGTATAGAGATTTCAAGGAGTGTGTACATGTCATCACAGCATCAGTCACACTCAAACGTGTGTCTGCTTTAGCCTTGACAAACAAGGACGCAGCATCTGCCATAGCAGATCCCAAAGGAAATGGCAGGCTAGATTCATTTCAGAATGCCTCAGCAGCGATGAGGGAGTGTAAGTGGCAAGTCGACTCCAACGCTCAGGGGCATTTCTGCATCTCTTCTCCTTTTCCCTAGTGTTTTTTTTTTCCACTGTATCTATCTATTTCTGTGAAGAGCATTTTAATTCTTTCCTTTCTAATCCCTGCATCACATCAGTTATTGTACATGCCGGTCAGATGAAACGATAGTCTCGCTCCCTCTCTTTTTCTCTCTTTCTCTGCACTGACACAGCTGTCACTGATAATCTACTTTTACATCCCCCCTCTTTAGTACCTCCTGATTGAAAAAAACTGTAGCACAGAAGTTATTAAATGTGCCCACAGACAGTATTAGGACAGAATAGGGGTGCATTTCACAGCAGCGAAAGTTAACTGTCCCTGAGAGAGTGCACAGAAGCAGCGTCTTCCACTCTTAGGTGCACATTCCCATTAATTGTCATTCAATTTTTATTGTCCATGATCACTTCAATAGGGTTCATAAGCCTGAAAATAGTCCCCTGAGATGCAGTAAATCAGAGCCGTTGAGAGAAACACCTCATTATATAACTAAAAAGCTAATGAAATGAATTGGTAATAGACTGTAAAACAGGAATCTTGTCATCAGAATTCATTCATTTTGGATAATAATCATCATTTAATGGTTGTAAAAATACTGGCAAATGGGTTGCACTGTATATATTTTACAACTTAAGGAGAGCTGCTTTCCCTGGTAAAGGCAGTCTTAGCTCTTAGCTTATTTTAACCCCCGAAGTAAGCTTTCACTTCAAGCAGGTCAATGATGAAAGGATGTCTTGATGTCAGACTGCAGGACTTGGTCAAAGAGACAAATGATAAAAACACTTAACAAGAAGGAAAGGCAGGGACAGATTGCAAGAAAAGGTGAAGGACAAACACAAGGGATAATGTGGTTATAGCAGAGAGATACAACACTGTACACTGAGTCCAATAGTGACAATCAAAGGAGTTGGACAAACAGAAAGTGACAAAACCTGAGATTGGAGTAACAGAGGCTGTCAGGAAAGGTGTTTAGTGTAGGGAAAAGAAGCAGCAGCATTGCTGATTTGGGGAGGAGGAAAAACAAGTACAGACCCCAATAAATTGCTTTGTATGTATGTAGGTAATGATTTAAAAAAAAACAAAAAAAAAAACTGCTTACTGTTTTTTCCCCTGAACATATAGTTATTGTGACAAAGTCTTATTCAATTGAAGGGTGTGTCAACCCAACTATTTTTGAACAGAGCCAATAAATTATTTTGAGAACAGCAAAATGCTTGGTGTTACAGCAACCCAAAATGAATTTTGTAAACTGTAAACACATTCATACAGAAGATTATTGGTTCATTATGTTCATATAAGTGATTAGTTGAACACAATATACAAATGATATTGTGTTTTACGTATTACGTATTAACAAACATTTTTAATGAACAAATGATCACTGAAAATTTCACTTGGCAGAAGCTATCTCTTCAACCTGAATTGTGATGAAATTATGGAGATTACCGTGAACAGAGTATAAACGTACATTGCTCTACTCGCATATTATGGACACTATTTTGAGATAATGCTCCTACTGTGACACTTTTCTAACACATATTTCACCTCCTTGTTTAGTCGTAAACAAATTTTTTGATCATATTGGGTAAGTAGTTAGTGTTAGCCTTCTCTTATAGCCTAGTATTAAATATTGTATGTTAGAATTTCTAATTTTGTTTAGGTTTTTTCAGAGCAGTAGGTCAGAACTACAGCACCATGGTTAAATCTTATGCTGTCCAGGCATGTGACTGCTCCGTGACCCTGCCTTCTCTTTCTCCACTTTCTCTGAGGCAGCCTTGTAGGAGCAGGGCTACACACCAACATCATCATCACTGCTGGCCTTAGCTTTAATACCGAGTGCTTTTTCCCAAGTGATTAGAGAAATAGAAACTTTATTTTTTCTAGTCGAAGTCTCGGTCATGCAAAACACTTCTCAGTTATATGAGTGAGCTTTTTTTTTACACAGTAGTTTGCGGGGTGTATCATTATTTTTGCCATGTGCTAAAACCTCAGTAGTAGTAAATATGTAAGTAATACAAAATCACAAGCTGCACGAAAACCTAATGGTGAAATGAAAAAAGTACATGATTTGAAAAAGTAACTCACGGCTTCCGCCAACCTTAAATGTCTATTGTACACCATTTGTGCAAATTTAGCTGCATTTTCAACAGGGCCATGGGAAATGAAATTGTGAGATCATATTACATTCCCACAAGCATAACCAAACAATATGTTGTTTTGTTTCCAACAATAAGCAAATCTTTGTGTCATGCTGCATTTCATAATTCAACCAGGCAATTCATCTGATTTCTAATCCCAGGAAATGCCTTGTAATGTATTCTACTTTGATACGACTGCTCTTCAAAGATGGTCCATGTTTTTGTGGAGACACACTCAAATTACAACTTTGATTTGCTCAATAAAGGAATGTTAGCGAAATCAATACATGTTTGTGCACTGCAAATTGGAGACTATTATTGTTTCTCATGCAGCGTTCGTGTAACAATGGAGAAACGTAAGTGGTAGGCTGCAAGCACCAAGTAGCTTTATTAGGCTTTTTCCAGAAATAATTGACAGAATAAGCAGCTCAGTGGAGAACACAGACAGCTGACGTTAAAATGGGTAGATCTATAATCACTAATAGACAAACAAGCTGCAATAAAGAATAAAGAAAGTTTTAAAGAACAAATAAAACTTGGGGGAAAAAAATCAGAAATAAACACTACATTTACATAATGTCACAAAAACAACAGACAAACACAGGAGAAGAAGCACAGGTACTGATTATATAGCTAACAACACACAGGTGCAGGTGATAATGATGAGAAACCAGTGTGGAATCTCCTGGCGCAGAGACTCTCTGATCATTTGATTGTAATTGTAACTGTTTGGAAAGTTGAGTAAAACAGAGCAAAAGTTACATTTCACCCCATCTAAATGTCAGGAGCAGTGAGAATCTCCTAGATACACTCTTGTGCATTTGTGCAGACATATGAAGATACCTTCCAACAAATTCATCTCGCTTTATGTGTGTACAGGCATCAGAATATTCCTTGAAACAACACTGGCTACATTTACATGCATCAAATTCTGTTTAAGGTCTAGATTCAGGTTGCAGCCATGTACAGTGTTTATATGTGTACAGGCATCAGAATATTCCTGTATACATGGTTGGTGTAAGTATGCCTGAGTTGCCATTCCTAAATACCTAGCCAACAGCTAAGCATCTGTTAGCACCCACAATTCCTTGTGGACTGAGCATGCGCATATACTGTATCTCCTTTCAGTGGAATCTCCACAATTTTCTGAATAAGGTGTTTACATGCAACAAATTTCCAATTCAAACAGGCATATTCCAGGGGTGGGAATCAGAATATTGTCTTGATCTGAATCAGGCAATCAGATTGCAGTGTTTTCACAACTCAGTACAAATTTGCGAAATTCTAATTAATATCAGAATATTGATATGCATGTAAACATAGCCACTGTCATACAACCATCTTTCCCTTTCTTCTTCTCTTTTCATACATATTTTGGGCCACATGCACACATTATGGAGCTATCCAATTAGCAGCTTGTGACTACAGTTGGTGCTACAGCTATCCTTTCTCCAAAATTGAGGATGGCTTCCTCTTATCTCTTCTACTCCACTGAGTGTATTATTTTACACATTACAAGCATTAAGTTTACTACAGAGTTTTCACACTGTAAAACATCAAAAGGTCTGGCTAGCTAGTCCAGCTCGCTCATGGCATACCCGTAGATGTTAGCACAGGTTGGATGTTGAGCTGTGAAATGCCGATATCCCCACAGGTTTTGGCTCACATAATTTGCAGATAATTATCACACTATCTCTATTCAAATGTTTAAACTGAAGATAACTGAAACCGAGCCAGGAATACTCATTTGTCTCCACTGTCTCAGATGTTGGTGCTGCTGACTAACATTTGGTACCCGAAGTGTAGGTTAATTTTGATTGGGTCTTGAAATTGAATTATTTAAAATTTGCACATATGGTCTTTCAACTGGCTTGCAAAAAGTACTATGATTTAATTATACTCAATATTATACTGTACCATCATACTGAACATGTACTCCAGTACTGTAACAAGAGTACACGGAGTTTAGTACTTTCCATCCCAGAAGTCTGTTTACTACCAAGCAGTTTTCCTTCATTAGCATTGCTAGCATGTAGTAGCTATTACTCACTGTGTTGTTTGCTACATTATCTCCACATTATCACCACTGTGGAAGCCATTTCATGTTTTCCAGATATCCGGTCTATTTGCAGTTCCATACCTGTGCTGAATTCCACACCTTCCAGATTTCCCTGTGCCTTGTTACTCCCCATGACGTCATCACTGCCGGGCTAGTCAAGTCATTGGTAAATTGTCCCTGTTATCTTAATGCTCATTATCTTGTTACAGCATTGCTGATAGCTAAAATATTGTGTGATTTGAATGTGTTTGGATCTGGAGCTTGATTTTTGCTCTTCCCCATTTGCTTTGGTTGCTAGGTTCTTGTAGATTTTCTATATTTAGTGAGTTTGTTCCATTGGGTGTAGGTGGTGACAGCCATTTTGTTGGGTTTTTTGAGTAGCAAATGAGAAACAGAGAAGCCTCTGTGTCTTTTTTTTGTGTTTTACTTTTACATATGCTAGTCAGCTATAGGTGTGTCACGGTTAGCTTGAAGTTTTTGTTGTTTTGGCCTGGGTTACACCTGAAGAGAGAAAAACCCAGTTGTGTTTGTTGCCCACTAACCTGGTGTACAATATCGTCCCATTTTGTCTTTTACATCTTACAAATAATTAAATATTAATTATATTTTGATTCAATATTAATTGGCTAATTTGCTGTGCAAAGAAAAATCCAAGAAGGTGCAGAAAGAAGTGTTTTGTTTTAGAATATTTTACTTATAAATTACTTTATAAAAAATAAGCAGCCTGGTGAACATTGAATCCCCAACCTAACTGCTGCTAAGTGAAGCAGAAATGCCTGTATTTTATTACATGAAGCACTATACGAACTCTCCTTCCTGTCTCCTCATTACATATGGGCATGCAGATTTTTTTTTTCATCATAGTGTGTTTCCTGCACCTGTACCCACAATTTAAAATGTAGATGGATTTCCAGTGGTACGAGTGACAAGCATAGCACTGTCAATCAGCTGTTCACATTCTCCCTGATTGCCGTCAAGAAAAAAACTTTCTCAAACTTGATGTGCAGTGAATAAGAAAGAAAGCGAGAATTAATCATCTATATGGAGTTACAGGAAAAAAGTTTGTAAATCAAATATGCCAGTGAGAGAAAGAACAATTCTACTTTTAACTGGAGTAGCTTGTCTACACCAACGGTGCATTTAAATGCCCACTTTAAATAAAAAATGTTATAATATCCTTATTTTGATTTTAGTTTTATGTTGTTTCTATCTAAAACGATTAAAAGGTATTCAGCAGACGTTTTAAGGAATATATGCTCTTACTTTATTGGCCTGCATAACATAATAATGAATTTATTTCTATAAATAAGTGCCAACATTATTCAGATGTTTCTATCGTGTGAGGAATGTTCTCAGGAACTGTGCAGAAGCGTTAGCTACAGAGAGCAACTGTTATTTAAAGAGAAAACTACAGAAGGAGGACAGGAACAGGAACACACTGATTATGCGTTTTGAACTCAGGACAGGGTTCTGCACACTCATTAACAATGTTTGCACTGGTTGCTATAGGGAAGAGATGAATAGGATGGAGAAAAAGGAAAGGAAAGTAGGAGGACAGAATATCTTGTTTTGGATGGAGGAAAGATTAATAAATGTGAGGAGAAACCTACATAGAGAGATAGAAGAGGTGAAGAAAGGTGGTGATGGGGGGAAAGGAGTAGACAGCATGGTTATGACAGAAAGGCTGACAGCAGCTCTGGAGTGACAGAAAGAATAAATGTATATGAAATGTGGAAAAGATGAGAAGTGGATAACAGAAGATGTGCAATTCTATACACTTTCTATAGTAAGATGTATTGAATGGGAATGATTATATGGTACAGGTTTTATGCTTGTTCTTGTGTGTTAGGTGTTCCTGACAGCCTCCTATTATGTGAAAGAGAGAGAAAGAAAAAAAAAAACTTACAAAAAATATATAAACCAAAAAATGTTATTTTTTTTATACATTGTGAAAGAAACTGCTTCATTTGTTCTCAAATTCTCATAAACACAGGTAGATTTCTCACCAACTTATCAACATGGCTTCCACGACCTGACTTATCTTATTTTTTCTTGATAAAATAAATCCAAATAAATAATTTTGCCATATAAGATAAAAGTTAAGCAGGAATTAAAAAAAAAAAAGTTTTACTTAACTAAATACTTTAGCCTGAATATGAACAAATGAAGGGGAAAAACTTCATCTAAAAATAAGAACCATCTGTCTAAAATTAAGAACAAGTTATATAACTAAATGTGTTGTACAAAAAAAAAAGAAACAAAGACTCAAAGACTCAAATTCTACCCAAAGCTAGGCTTAATATCCACATGATGACTGTTTTTGGCTATTGATCCAGGCTATCCTTCACCGGAGGTCAGCTATCCGTTTGTCAATCGGACGGTTATACAAGGACCACCAGCAGCCTTTAGGGGACAGTGCCAAAAATAGTTCCTAGCTGATGGAACTACCTCCAAAAGTTGTGCATGGCACACCTTGACACAAGTTATGGTTCTGGGCTTTCTTTCCAACTGACTTCAAAGCACCCAGTTCTGGGGTGGTGAAGGTCAATAGATAACTCTCATCCTCGTTCCAATCCCCCACTGAAGCAGTAGCCGTCAGAGTAGAAAAATCATAGGGATGTCCATCTGTCCATTGTGCAGGGGTAGATGGGTCATTACAAAGTCCTGATGGTCTGTCAGCAGTAAGCCCCATGTCTCCATTGCAAGCTTGTCTAGCAGATGACCCAATCTGATCCCAGTCTTTTCACCCACAGCTGCCAATGTCAGTTTTCACAATATGGCCCAGCTTTTGCACACTCTGCAGTCTGCAGAGGCCAACACAGACTGGCTGATGACAAAAGCCTTGATGGTAAAAAAAAAAAAAACCCGAAAAAATAATGGCTCATCCAGTAGCCACACCCTGTCAGGTGTGTTAGGTATCCTGGAGAAAACCTTTCAGGCTTCTGTTACTGACCTATAAAATTCTGTAAAGTCCAGCAAATCAGTCTTTTGCAGTTACATTAGAAACACTTGTCCCATTCCACAAACTCTTCTAAAAAGTGCAAGTGCCCTCCCAAGCAATAGAGCAGTCTCTTTTGTACTAGTAGCCAAACAATCCTAGTTTTGGCCCAACCAAAAAAGCTCAGCAATGTTCACTGTATTTCCTGCACCAGACCCACAGGTGGTTGTAGCATAGTGGAAATTCGCCAGAGAATGGAGAATACCAAGTTACTGGCAACCAAAACTCTCCCTTTGTAGGACTGAGGTAGCAACCAATTCCACTGACACAGCTTGATGCACACTCTCTCCACTACTCGCCCCCGATTCTGTCTCTGAAACTCCCGTCACTTAAAAAATATCTCTAACTCATCTAATGTAGAGGTCCCTATGCCTGAACATGACCTGCCCCAAAATCTTCATTTTTATCCCAAATAACTTTAGCAGGAGATGCCTAATGGTGAATCACAAAAGCTTCGGATAAAACTTTGTTGATATAAATGTAAACATTATCAGCATAAGCAGATAGCATGAACGCTGGAACAAGAAAAAACATGAATATGAATATTAGTGCTAATCTCCAACAAAGATAGAACAGCAGTGGTTTGATGACTATGCTATACATTTTACCAACAGGAGACACCCTTTCCTAATTCCTGTCATAACTAAAATTGTCTGGCTCAACCCACCATAGATTTTGATCACACATGTAGCAACAGTATACAACAGCTGCACCTTACTTAAAAATTAATTTCTAAGACCGAAAGCTTTTTATAGCATTAAAGACATATTTTTGACCGACAGTCAAAAGCCGTCTACTGATCAAGTGTGACAAATCAAAATGATCAAAATGTCAAAATGACAGTCATTCCAGAGACCTTACAGAAATCCAGGATATTGTGTACAAGGAAGAGGTTGTCCATTATTGATCTGTCAGGGACACAGTGTCTGATCTTTTGTGTACTACTGAGTATAGATAGTTCTTAAGACTGTTGGATAAACACTTATAATGGGTAGTCAATAGAGCAGCTGGTCTCCAAATAACAAATAATGAGTAACAGAGACACCACTGCACATTTTCATAATAAATGTAGAAAACAATTTCTAATATATTCACAAATAACTCCATAGAAATTCCATAGAAATCACTTCCTGCTTAATTGTTTGATGGTAGACCATCAATGCATGACAACATCTGGATTCAGAGTTTTGTTCTAGCACTAGCAAAGTAATGGATTTTCATAGCAGAAGAATCTTTAATATAAACCTGTTTACCAAATATCTCAGTACTAACACTGTTCGCCTCAGAAGTGTAAAAGTTTATAGGGGTTGATATCAACAGCTTCAAAGTCATCACAAGAATCGCTCTGTGAAATTTCAATGTTCAATGTCTCTCACACACACACGTATTCGCACATTCATTCGCACATTCATTCACACCATTTCTAACAATTCCATTTTAAATAACAGACTGACAAGGTGTTATTCTTTCAGAAAGACTACTAGTGCTTTATTCATGTGGGAAGCAGATCCAATCTATTCATTTCCAACTTCATCTTCAACTCCTAGAACATCATCCACCATGACCTTCTCTTTGGGTACATACGTGAAACCATGGCGAGATAACCATAGTATCTCCTCAAGGTAGCCAGGTCTCACCAGCAGCATCTCACCCACCACTCCCATCCACACCACTACCATCCACACCACTCCCACTCACTTTCCAGAATGCAACAAGTACAGAGAGAGAGAGAGAGAGAGAGAGAGAGAGAGAACAGTTAATGAAGGGATAGAAACAATAGTAAAACATTTCATACTGTAAAATGTGTAAAAACATTACCATAATAATATGCATAAATAGCTTCAAGTGTGTCATGTATATCTAAGACATTACTTAGAAATGGTTAGTGCACACACACATGGTTGCAACCTAAATATACTAATATAATTGCATTATCTCTCCACAAGTGTTCTCTAGTGGCTGAACAGATATAAAACTTATTAGATAAATTAGCTACACTACTGGTTTATATATAATGACATGCAGCTTTGTTCATATCTCAATACTAACATGATGAAATTGGAGATCATTCACAATTGTTGTTTAGCTGAATCCCACCTGTTATATTGCATGGCATATTGCAGCTGAATTAGACTCGAAGTGTCCAGACTAATGCATCATGTCCACCTCTGGCTGAAAAAAAAGAATGAATGAATGAACAACAACCCTCCCACTCTTGCGTGGTGAGTAAGGATGGATTTGCCAGAACACTTGGGCTCTTATTAGGCTCTAGAGTGCTCTCAGTTGCTGGGGAGACCATTTTGACCTGGCTGTGTTTCTACCAAGTGATGCAACATTTACTTCATCTTCATAATGTGATACATTTATATAAGATAAATTCTAATTCATTTATTACTTGTGCATTCTACCTGCTGGTGTTGTACATGTTGCACACTGTGAATGCACATGGAGATATTACACAAATGAAACTGTAGAATATCAGTATATGAAAGATAATGCCTCATTTTTTCCCCCTTTAAATTGTTTGTTCTTGTCTTCATAGAGAGTGTAAGGCTGTTGAATGTTACACATAAATGCTGACATATAAATAGCTGTATTCATGTGATATTCAGGTTGCAGACATTGGCTTCACAGCTCTGGCCCTGATTGTCAACCAGCTGTGTGACACTGTGATGGAAATATGTTTTATTCATCTGTAGGACTTGTGGTCACTGCATTATTTTACAGCTTCACTTTTAGATCTTTCTATAAAGATATCCTGTACAGTCCTGATTCTGACTTACAATAAAATACAGCTAGCCATGGAAACATAATGACAGTAAGTTTAAAAAACATAAGCTGTTTTTGCCACCATGATCAAACAGAACAGTTTCAGTAAATCTTCGCATAGATTGTACAAGTCTCTGGAACTGTACTGGAGCAATGAGCACAATTCTTCATTCTTCACAATTCTTCAAAACATATTGCCTCACTGATGTTTTGATGATGGTGGTGTAGAGCGCTATCTAACACACTGGTTCAAAATCTCTCATAGGTGTTCAGCTCGGATCTGGTGACTGTGAAGGTCATAGCTCAGAAAATTTGTAGTGAGTTACAGTGACTTCTCTCTGAGAGGAAAACTGAACTCAAACCGTGTAAGCAAATTAAATAAATACCTCCACAGCATAATATAGCCTTGTATAAGTAATATAGAAATATAATATATATTTGTCACCTGTCTGCAGTTTTATTACCACTACTCATTTGTTTTCTATTCAAAAGTGATACCTTCAGAAGTTAGATAAAAAATTACAAATGACTCAAAAGTTTCAGTGTCAACTTTCTTTCTCCAGATTTAGACACGCTGTTAGATAGAAGCTGAGCTGTGATCAGGGAGGCAACGACTCAACTATCATCATGATTGCCACTTGCTGCTGCTCTGAGTCTCAGCTGGGGTAACAGTTTCAAGTTCAGACCTTTGGTGTATTTCAGTTAGCCTCTGAAAGCTTTTTCTTGAGGTCTTCATGTGGAGAGCTGGCACTCATCTCATCTCCTGACCGTTTTAGCGCTATAGTTGAGCTTTGAGTGAAGTGTGACCTGTTAAACAATCACTGTGTTTGGGGTTAACAGGAGTTGACAGGCTCAGATTTTGCAAAAGCTATCAAGCTGTCAATCTTGCTTTCAAATTTTACCATAGTTTGTCTTCATACAGACAGACAACAGCTCAACAGCTCTGTCTTTTGTTGATTGTCAGCTGGCCTCACAAGAAGATGAGCTTTTTTTTTTCTTTTAACTGCTTCTTGATTTGTCTACAGCTTGAAACTTAAATATACTTTCCTGGCTAGATGGCCAGTTCTGAGGCTGTTTCTATTCTGGGTTCTCAGTCACTTCAAAAAGCCAACATGTCAGGACTACAAAAGGAAAAGCACTGCGGTAGTGGACACACATAATATGTTATTTATTTTCACATTTTAATTTTTCACATGTACTGTAGATCATGTGGTTTCATTTCACATATCACATATTGTTCCCATGATGTCAGCTGTGTTTTCTTGAATTCACATACGCAATTTCAGGACATAACTGTGAAATTCACCTTACCATGCGTTTCACATTGATGACACATTATTCACATAATCACATGTAAAAATTATGATTACATGTGAAATGTATGCATTTTTCAACCAACTGGTATTGTGCTTGTGTGTTTGGTTTGCTGAATGAATTCACCAGCACCACCTCTCACTAATGCTTCCAGAAAGGAAGTTACATGCAAGATGATTATGCTATGTTATGTTAATTGTATTACTGTAATGTGCAGTTAATAAAGGCAGGATGTAAGTGCATAAAAACTCATTTTTGGTTTATTAGGGCAAATCCATAAATCATTGCTGTAGTACATAATGTGTAGGCACCTTCAAAGTAAGAGTGTCCATAAACAAAACGGTCATACAGGCATTAGTCAGAAAACTGGAAATAACTCACTCACTGCCACTCTCGGAACAGAACTGCATGGTACAACTGAGAAGATTTCACAACAAAGCATTTTTTTTTTAAATCTAGAAGCATTGGTCCAGTTGCTGCTTACTACTTTACATTAGCATTTGTACACTCCATAGATAATGATGGTCCCATTTAAAAGGCCCACCGAGTAACTTATTTTGCTTGGTTGGTTAATGTCGAGCCCATAATTGTGCTCACTGGGCTGGAATACTACACTGTAAAAAAAAAAAAAAAAAAAGTGAAAATATCTTGAATATGGTCAAATTTGTCTAGTATTTCCTATTATACAAGTACCATAAACCAAATATAAGATTATTAAACCTCTTTCTAGACATGTTTTTTTTCTACTAATTTCTTTTTCTATTAGCAAATAATTTTGCTTTTTTTCTAGAAAGAAAAAAAGTAGGTAGTAGGTTTAATAACCTTATTTTTATCCTTAAATTAATCTTATATATTTAATCTTATATTTGGAAATTTATCTTATAACAGGTAATACTAGACAAATATGACTATATTCATGATATTTTCACTTGATGAGATGTCATTTCTTTGCAGTGTGTACTATGAAGGTTTCACCAAACATTGTAGACCAAACTAATGTGTTGAACACGCAGTATGTTTTGTGTTGTAGATAGATAACATTTATTTAACTTATTGTTTGCAGGTAAACAAACATGCAATATGTTGCTATTGTTGGAGTTTACCATTGCAACTGTGTGTACACATATACTGTATAAATGACCATAACTGTAGTCTTATCACATGGAATGAATAGCTCTACATTGTGTGGAGACTTATAAATATTCATGTTTCACATTCAGGAAAAACTGTGAAATAAAGCAGCCCAGAAATCCTATTGTGTTTTACCCAGCTTCTGTTTTCTGTTGTCCCTTGGAATGAGTACTTTTCTGTCATATGTGTTTTTTGCTCTCTAAAACTACGGCAGCAACACAGTATTTGTATTTCTGTGTCTATGAAAGACTGTCTGATTCATTGATATGCCTATCTTTGCTGGTCTTTGTGTGTACTTGCTGGTCCTAAGGGCTCAGTAGCTACTACTAGTGGAGCGGTTAAAGGGAATTAAACACAGGGACCCAAGGGTTCTTTGCTCGACTCTACTCCACATCTTCTTGATGATGCAAAACATTAGACATCTCCTCAGAGACCAGCAAACACTATAATTCCACACATGCTGGTGTGTCTTATACAAATTCTCTCCTTTCGCTTTTACTCTTCCACACGTTCCTCATTACTTTCTAAATGCACAGCAGTGACGGCGCCTTTAGACATACTGCATACTGGATGCCACGCTCAGAAACAAATGATGAGCTTGCCCTAATGGATGATAAATTATTTAGTTCCTTTGTGGAGCTCTCACTTTAGGGCAGGTTCTATCCATATTCATAGTCCAAAGTAAAAGCAAAACAACAAGGGTTTCTATTCAAAAGGAACCGCATGCCGGAGGAGTTAAAATGAGAGTTCTTGGCATTTTATATGCTATTAATTTGTTGCCTGTCAGTGATATCATTTGCAACACTAAATCTGTCTGTTTTCATTTCCCTTCCGTCTCGGTTTCCATTAAACTACCAGCTTATTGCTTTTTGATTACATTTATTTTCCGTCTTTTTCATTCCCGTTATCTTACCACTGCATTATTACTTACTGCAATATGCTTCCTTTCACTCTGCATATTGCAGTTTGGTGGTGTTGGAGATGGGTAGGGGGTGCAGATGAGCCGATTGATCTTAAATAAATATATAACGTTTGCAATATGTACTGCTTACTCCCTGCCTGCTCTTCCATGGCTTGCCTTAAATGTGCTCAGTTAGAGTCTCCATGGGAACAGAAATGGCTCTTTATTTTCTTTAGTAGATACATTACATTCTTCTCTAGAGAGGCAAAAGGAACTCTGGTGTGTGGCATCTCAATTTTTCATGCCTGATTATGATCATAGATTAATAATTTGGTAGATTAAAACTAAAAACTTGGTGGCTCATCTGCTCCCCATACCTAACACGAAAGCCATTAGCTTGGGTATATGGCCATTAAATTCGATTAAACAGCCTTTCTGGCACTCATCTATTTCGCATGAGCTTTCAACTGACCTTTTTGGATGGCTTAATGTTTTCAAACATGAATTTGTATGCTAGATTGGGGTTAGGAAAATACCGGGCCGATTTCCAGTGTGATGAAGGCCATTTGCATCAATCCTAGCTCTGCTAACTGTCAGGTATGGTGAAGAGTAGTGTGGAGCTTAGTGTTTGTAGCTAATTGTTGTGCATCCAGGGTTATGGATGGTCCATTAAGTATATCCTGAAAGGATAAGTGATGTCCATTTACTGTGGACTAAAGAGCATCACTGATTCTGCAACTAAATCATTAGGTCGCATTTTGGGCTACTCTTCAAAGTAGGCAAAAGCTTGACTGCAGGCTAAAAGCATGCCATGCCTCTTTATGATGCTTTCTCCTAAATGTAGCAACATACAGTCCAATATACAGCCAGTACAGCTGCAAATTGTCACTGTGGCCATTTGCATTGACTGTAGCGCTCAGCTGATTTGTCAGCAAAAGCTGACTTCAAATAATAACCTGCTACAAAGTATCCAGTGGTGTTTTGTCTATGAGATTTCAACAAGAGCACTCTTCAAGGGAAAGGAGAGGAATTTAAAGTCAATAATAAGTTGAAATAATCCTGCTCTAGAGCCAGTGTCTTTGGATGTGGAAGATAAGCAGTGGCGGCGGCCTCCGCTGGGAGGAGAGGGTTGGGTTTTGTGGCTGAATTCTATCTTCACAGCACCAAATAAAGCATAGGTTGAGCAGATAAGAGATGTGTAGGGAGCAATAGATACCCATACAAGCCGCTGAGCTGCGTGAAGTCCCTACTGAATCAAGAAATAACATGATATAATGCCAGTCAAGGCATAGGTGTGTATATATGTGTGTGTGTGTGTGTGTGTGTGTGTGTGTGTGTGTGTGTGTGTGTGTGTGTGTTTCAGCAAGCTGGCAGTGTTTAGGGAGCACCTACATTTATATGAACACGAACATGACTGCATGTATTTTGTGTTTGTAACGCATCCCCATATTAGTTGATCTGAGGTTTCTGCCAAGCTTGTGATAAATGAGCAGAGACACAAAAACTTAATAGCTGCGGAACCAGAAATACTTTGGTATTGTAGTAAATGTACATTAAACATGTATCCTTGAGTATACAAGTACCCATACATTTATCATCCAATGAGCCTATACGTTTCACTTACATATGAAAATCCAGGATAGTGCTGTTTACTTCTCCTGCATGTATTTATTTATTTTTATTGCTGTGGATAAGGCTTGTACTCATGCATATGTTACAGATCTAGATGTTAGCTCTAGAAGTGCTAATTATGAGTATGTGTATGTATGATGTATCAGATAATTTGAATGTTCAGCTTTAATACATGCCTCGTGTATGGGTGTGTAAAAAAATTATGTTGGTTTTTTTGGTCTCTGTACATGTTTTGCTTGGTAATAGGTAGTTTTCTCTAGATATCCTAATCTAGTTACTGATGTGTAACAAGAAAGAAAGAAAGAAAGAAAGAAAGAAAGAAAGAAACTTTAATTTGAATAACCACATTTTCAAATGTATCCTACTGTAATTACAAGATCTTTACTTTTATAATCAAATGATATGTAACATTTACTACCCAACACAATAAATGAGAGAGAGAGAGAGAGAGAGAGAGAGAGAGAGAAAGCAATGGAAAAAAGAAAATGGCTAATGTAGATGCCCATCTGTCCACCATCTGTCATTTGCTTATTTGTTCCCTTACCAGCTATAACTCTTCATGCAAGTACTAGATGGAATACTTTACCATAGAAGAAATACATTTATTCATTAACTTTCTTATTTAGAATTTGGCATAACGTCCTTGCAATATCAGAAGAAATTGAGGGAAATTATGGGGAAATGTTCTGGAAGTACATTTTCAGACCCTTCAAAATCATTTCATGTGCATTTTTCAGAAGCCATTAAAGATGGAACTACTTGAGAGAAAATGAAAGCAGAACAAAAGCGAATCAGGTAGAAGAGACAGTCCATTAGGTACACTTAGACAGAAACTAATCTCTCGAGAGCCTTGTAGATTAATGTTCAGCCATCAGTTTACTAACCATCTAACCATAACCTTAGTGTTCACCTTACACATAAAACAAGTGCAAATTTCTAGCTGGTTGCTGAATGAATGAGGCCCTAAATTTGTTTGTTTGCAGATATGATCATGTACACTGTGATTGTGTCTTAATTTATAATTGCCTATTTGCCCATTTTCTTGTTTATGTCTGTCGATCTTTGTATTAGCCTGGTATTGATGTCTTTGAGTCCCTGTCTGGTTTTTGATTACAACGGTTGCTTTTTGAATGCTGGCTTTAAAAATAAAATCAAAGACTCCACTAAAATCTATGACAGAGAAGACAGAAAAATGGATTTGTTTTAAGTTGTGTCAGCCAGCTGGTTATTTTTGCTAATAAAATATCATAACATCTAATAATATCATAAGTGAAATCGAAATGTACTATATAACTCAAAAAAATAAATAAATCAATCAATGAACTTGAAAGTGTTTTGAAGGGAATGAGAGCAGCTGATTTGATTGGATATCACATCAGCAATGCAAACCATACTTCCTGATATTATATTAATTCCAACCCAGACTCTTTTTATAATTGTGCCATTCTTTGGTAGATTACCAATTGCACTGATAATCACAAAAAGGCAGAGAATATAATGTTGCAGTTATATGCTTTATTTTTGTGCTTACGTCAACATCACGGAAATAAAGGCTTAACAGTTGCTTAAAAGAAGGATACTCACGTAGCACTAAAGATAAGTACGTTGTGTATGTGAGATGTTACAGCTGTTATCTGACCTTGATCTATCCACAGTCAGAACATATCCATCTAAATGTATAGGATCTTTCTAGGCTTTAGATCCTCCACAGAGATGTCCTACTATCTGACCTGTCTTAATTCTGTTACTAGGATTCCCCTTAAGGAAAAAGAGACGTGACTTCTCATCACAGAGTGCAGTTCTTATGGAAGCTAATCATGCTTGTGCGATTTCGGATAACAGCCTGATACAGCAGACCGCAGACACGGCATGAGAATCGGGAAAACGTGATGTGGAGTTTGATCATGTTTTGATTGTACTGGATTGCTTGTAGTGACTAGCTTTGGTGCAAACTGTACATGTATTTATTTGCTGGGGAACACCTCATTACCCTTGGCAATTCTTTGACATGATTCGTTTTCTGCACCTGTTTAGCTCAAACAGATGGGAGCATACCAGAGGTCAGATGAGAGTTAAGTACATACCATCTTCAGTGAGAAAGGAGGAAAATATTCAAATAGTCTGACTCGGAGCTCTTTCATTGCTATATCCTGTACCTGAGAAGGTATTTAATGAGATAAAGCAATTCTGTATTAAGTATATCTACATGTAGAGATTCATTGTTATATATTCAGTTTAGTATTCAAGCCCACTAGAAATGAGAAGTGTTGAAATTGCAATTTGAAGATTAAAGTTAAGTAATAAAACAAATAAAATAGTAACATTTCAACATTTCGAGACAATATACCTTTGTCAGCAACTGAACACATCACCTGCATTTTAAACAAGAATGACTCTGATGGTATTTCATTAGGAGTTAATAAGACAGTAATATTGTAAAATCGTTGTTATAGCTCTGCCACTAGGTGGTACAGGCATTATGTTTTCGGGTTGCCCGTCTGTCCGAGATTCTCATTACAGCAATATCGCAAGAACGAATGGTTGAACGGTTGTAGAATTTCTATGGAATTATCATTGTTACCAGCAGATGAACTGATCAGATTTTGGAATTGATCCAAACAGGATCAAGATCAGAGCAAGGTGAACTGTCTGAAATAGTTTTCCTTCAATAGCTTCCTTCCTGCCTGAAGTATATAGAGTATTTCAGGCAAATAAGACACAAGATAGACTTAGTGGCAGCTGAGGCATCCCTGTCGACCCCATCAGCATCAAGTTTTGCTTGTTTTAGTCTTGCCCTGCTTGTGGTGCATGGTCTATTAATGTCTAACACATAGTTCGTCACAGTACTTATTATGACTAATTATCTAAATTCAAACAAACTCAATACTACAGCAGAAAAATGGATTTGAATCATAATACAGTCAGCAGCAAGGGGGCTCAGTGGTTCACTTCACAGCTCGAGAGTCCTTGATTCAATCCTGAGCTCGGGTTACTTTCTGTGTGGCGTTGTGTTTCCGCCGGATTCCCCGGTTTCCTCCCGTCTCCAAAAAATAGGTGTTTTGGCTACACTATATTACCTTAATTGTGAATGATTGTGTGAATGTGTGTGCAAGGTGCCCTACAGTGCACTGGCGTCCCATTCAG
This sequence comes from Pangasianodon hypophthalmus, assembly GCF_027358585.1. Taxonomy (NCBI): domain Eukaryota; kingdom Metazoa; phylum Chordata; class Actinopteri; order Siluriformes; family Pangasiidae; genus Pangasianodon; species Pangasianodon hypophthalmus. The sequence continues at coordinate 16,217,945 of NC_069713.1, forward strand.
GGTATGAAACAACCTCGCGCTCAGTGTTCCTAGGACAGGCTCCAGATACACATCAAACCCTGACTAGGATAAACTGCTTACTGAAGATGAATAAATGAATGAATCATGATGCAATCCATATTATGGATACACAAAATATTGTCACTCCCACTGAATTGCATTGGGAAGTAACCTGCTTATATGCACAGCATTTCTAGGCTGTGTTCTGAATTTCCTTATTTTTGGATTATTGCGAATAGCATGTAGCGTTCTCCACAAAGGCAAGCTCATAAGTCAGTTCACTGGATGAGAGTTCTGTGACAAAATAATGGCAAACAGTACAATCTCAACAACCAAGGAATATGTTTGTGAAATTAAAATAATTAAGCTAACTGATAAAAGGTTAAGTTGGTACTCTGACATTAGAATTTGAAGATCTAACTTGTGGATTTAAGAACTACCAGAGCAGCCTTGCTCCCTAAAAATCAGACAGACCGCAGATTAAACAAGCACATACAGTTTTATCTTAATCATTCAAATTAGATTGAGAAAAGCAATCTCTGTAAAAGGAAAGCCTAATCAGTTAGATCATAGTGACAAGACAAGATGTGATAGTTTGAGGCTGTGTTATCTGAAACAGCTGCTTTATCTAGGTCAAAATCACACTGCTTTATGGTTTCAGTGATGAATATTATAAAATAAAAAATAAATAAAAAAAATCAAGTAACAAAACTGTCAATATCCAGGTATGTTCCTATATTCCAGTGCTTCGGCTGAGGCAGACAGAGGCAGTGGTCTAATATAACACCGAGAATGAGTGAGATGAGAGAGAATGAGAGCTTCAAACACAAATGTAAGGTATCATGACTCAGAGCTTATAGAATGAACACAATACTAGTGTGAGCATGTTGTATAAAACATTCTGAGTGAACTAGGCCCAGGCACTGCTAATAAGTAACCACAACAGGCTTTTGTTAAAGGTGTGGTGTGTGACAGCAGTCTGCCTGTAGCTTCTTGTTCCATGCTGTGCACTGGAGCCAAGCCAGCATTGTTACATGTTAAATATAAATAAATGCATTCTGTCACAAGCACACAAGACCATTCTCTGGGTTATTTTCTGCATAAACATAATTTAACTATGCGCCCATCTCTGCTATGAATTTGAAAAAGATTATTATAAGATCATATAATAAATTCATTTTTAAACATATCGAGTGTAGCTCACTTTATGCTTTTAACCTCATGTATGCCGTTTCCCATGTTTGCTCATTTATACATCCAATTATCTGCACCTGGGGCTTCTGATGACTTACCTGACTGTGGAAACTATGAGGGCTGAGAGCATAGGATGCCCTAAAAGTGTTTAAGAGTAGTTTTCTTTCCCATATGATGTGCACACTGTGGAACTGAAACAGAAAATGAAAAGTCTTTAATTTGACTCTGCTTGTAACCAGACAAATGGACTAATATTTTAGAAAGTGCTCCAAGAGGCTGGTTAAGGGGTTTTAGATCTTTCGTAGTTAGCAGCAGTTTCTTGGGATATATATGACTTATGTGTTTTCATTTCTTCATGTACTAACCTCCCTACTAACAGGGTTTTAGCTTGATGGGATTCTCAGACCCTGGCCTATTGTACTAGCAGACTGCAAAGCAAGTCTGCAATCTGGATAAGGGTGTCTGCTAGATGACATAAAAGTAAATGGAAATTTAGAGTTACTTTGCATTAAGTTAAAGGATATCAGAAACTGAGGGGTTTGTGTACGCACTGTTGTGTTTATCTGGAAGACCTGATTGTTAGTGTTGTAAAAATTCCATCCATAATTTGCCACCTCACTGTGGCTACTAATCATGCCAGTGGAAATATGGTTGCAATTGCCTTTATTAATCAGACAATCAAACTGGAGGGACAGGCCAAGTGTTCTCAGAACAGGGTCCATATAAACGAGTAGAGGGTACAGAACAGCGTCCATCAAGCATGACGAGGATTAAGGCATTTCGCAGACTTGACATATTCTTCCTTGTGATGGTCAGTAAGAATGGTGTTTAACATCCTTAAGCCACTCCTTTAAAGCTTCCTTAAGGCCCTGTTGTTCACAGTTGCCAATATCATAACTACTTTTCCTTAGAGTAGAATGCACATCGATGCTGGGTTGTCATGAGATAACATTCCTCCATTGCTGTTTTCAGAGGATTCAAAGGATTTCAGAGGACCTTTACTACAAATAAGAAAATGTTCTATTATAGAGGCACTGGTGGTTCCTGTAGTTAATGAAACGCTGCCATTTGAGCATAGAGACGCAGCTAGTGACCTAAAACCACAAAATAAATAAATAAATAAAATAAAAATTCTGTGAAAGAAATTGGAAAATCCAGGAAATGCTTTGGTTCCTGGAATATCTGAGGCTGTAGTCATTCAGTCATTGCTTTCACCTTTCTCTTATCCATCTAAGCCTCCTGTTTACTGAGAATGGAACCAAGGCATGGAAGGGGGTTTTGTGAAATTTGCTCTTCTAGAAGATTGTTGTACAATAATTTGGTGAGCACTTGATGAACACGGTTGATATTATCTTCCTTTGATGGGGCTTAAAAAAAATTTGTCATCAGACTAAACAATGATGCATCTGTTCTGCATGTCTTTTTCTTAATGATGGCAACATGTACATATTGGTGACACGGGGAGCTCCAAGCTGCATGTTCTTTGTTTTTCCATGAAATATTGTGGTAATGCTTAGCAAGCCATGGGAAGGGTTGTTGTGAGAGTCTGTTACTAAAACAGCTGAAGAAAAAGCTCATTGAATTTACTTAATTCAAATGCATATGGTTCCACGAAAACAAATTGAGTTACATTAACACAATTTGTTTTTGTATATCCAACATAATTTGATCATGTAATTTCAAAGCCCTGACTAAAATTAAACTCCGAGCTTGCATCTGGACTCAGGATCGCCCCCAGGTCGCTGGTGTTCTGCAACCACCTACATTACTTCTACACAATTCTACTGCACATGTTTTAACTGAGGTAATTTTATTACTTACTTACTTTCCTTTATTGGCCACAAATGGAAATTTGTCTTTGGCTTCACAACACATTATAACAAGACCAATACAATAAAAGACACTTATACAACAACTCTAAAAGGTAAGATAGAATAAAATACCATACTATATATGGTATACTATATTATACTATAGTTACAGTTCCTGTCAGTGGTAACATCCTCGCGGGATTTCATAAGGTAATTGGTTTACATTAATACTACATGAATTGATCACCCTCACACTACATAATTCAATCTAGTAATTAGAAACTTGCTTAAATAAAGTTTAGTATAAGCAATGAAATCACGTTTTGATGAGAAACCTAATATGTATAATATTTTTAAATGTTAATATATTTATGCAAACTTTACATATTTTTTTCTTTAATCTGACCGACCACATATTCCATTTTTTTCAGTATATAGAGCTTGAATCACGGCAGTCACTGAATCATGGGGATCTTCAGTTTAATATATAAAGTTTCCAGTGGCTCTGGAATAAATTAATACATGGAACATAGAGATGTATTCTTTGATTCATTTCTTGGGCTGGGCATACCATGTACAATTTTGTTGTCATCCAATTTTTTTTTTTTTTTTTTTTTTGGCATAATGGCTAAACTGCTTGTGCCTGGGATGGTGTTTGTCATACACTGTTCACAATGTTATGCAGGAGATTTCACTGTAACAGCTGGGAAGAACAATTCATGTTCTTCCACTGGATCCTTGCTGTGTAGATTTAAGAGATACTTAATGACAGCCTGTGTGAGGGGAAGTGGAAAAATACTATGCAGTAAAGCTGTGATGCTTCTGAAAGAGGCAACGTAAACAGAGTAAACTTATATGATAGATAGATAGATAGATAGATAGATAATTTAACCTGATAATTCAAAATGCACTTTGATAAACATTAGCAAATCCATTAGATATTAAAAAAAAAACAACAAAAAAAAGTGTGTCACTTGTGTTAGATTAGTTGTTTGCGTCTCTTGTAATTAGCTTATGTGCTCTGTAATAATTGCTAAGCCCACTTGTATCTTCCACTCATAAGTGCTTGGCAATGCAATCAATTCTTTTTTTTTTTTTTTTTGGCATTTTGGCCATGCTGTTTATGGCAAATTAAATAATTGAGCACTTTGGTTATATTCCTATGTTATTTTTATTAATTAGAGAATGTGCCCATTCATGGATCGAGACCTTTTTATAATTAAGGGTCTTGTGTACTTCACTGAACCACAAGCCCCTTCACTGCAGCAAGGTCTCGATCCACAAAGGGGTATAACAAATGCAATGCGTCTAAAATTGCTCGTTCAAGTATTTGGAACACTTTCCTTCACTTTTACTTTTTTTGGGGAAAAAAAGACAATGTAAAGCAGTATAAGAGGAAAAGCATCAAGGGAAAACCTGTGTATCCATGAGAGCTCTCATTATCCCCATAGGGAAGCTTTGAAACTGAAGGTTTTAGAAATCAGTGCCAAGCATGAGAGCCTCAACAACTGAACCTTCAGTGAGCATGCTGGTTCAGGCCCAGCAAGCCAGGATAATGACCTGTCCTTGATGCTGGAGACCACATTGCATTGTGGGAAATGAAAGTGGTGGGGTGGATAGAAAGAAAAGAGTGAAGAATGGGAATGAAAAAGTCTTGTGTGGTTTAAACTTCATGCCACCATGGTTTGCACATTAATTGAGGCTCATTCTAAGCAGTTATTAATAAAATAAAATCCATGATGGAAATGTTCCTGCTTATCTGACCACACTGGTTATTTTTCCTTGTCTTTTGCCCATAAAATTACTTAATATGCCAGTCACTTTCTCCAGAACCTCCATCTAAATGTGTGGCAAACGCTGAGGGATTTAATTGAAGTGGTAATTAGTAACTCCATCTCTGCACTTCACACAGTTCACCAAGCCATTATCACATGTTAGCATACATCAATAAGCCATCCTACAAAAAGATCAGACATAATGCATCACTTCTGACAGTTATAATTGGACACTGATTACAGCACATCACCTGTTTCACTTTGTAATGTCAGATATTAGGGTTTTTTCTTTTTTATTCTTTTATTTCTTTTTCTTTTCTCCACTGTATGGAATGTTAATAATACAGCAAGTCTTTAACATGTATTACGCCTGAAAAACCTGGATGGAGATTTTACACAGGGTTTTTTTAGCACAGGAAAATGCTACCTTTGTGCTAATGTAGAATAGTAAGTATGACTATTCCTATGTGATCCTAATGGCTCGGCAACTGTAAAGGCAATAGGCAAGCATGTCTTAGCATATGGGAATGGTCGTGTTATAACTGAAAGCTGCTGGCTGAATTTCTGCATGTGAAAATTGTTCTGTTTCTTAAATGTGAGATTTCTCTTCAAAAGCATACTTGCGTTTGATGGTGGTGGCAAATGAAAAAAAGTATATAATACTTATAAAAGAAGTTATGTTCAATAACATTTTATTTATGTGGCACTTTCAACAATGTACAGAGTCACAAAGCAGCTTTACAGACATCCAGATGCAGACCTGGATCTCTAATGAGCAAGCCAGAGATGAAAGTGCAAGGAAAAACTCATGAGATGACATAAGGAAGAAACTTTAAGAGGAACCAGACTTAAAAGGCAATCCATCCTCTTCTATTGACACCAGATCATTACTCATCTACAGCTGTATACTGACAGTGCAACATGTGTTGAAAGGATGTTTATTATGAGCATATTGTGAATAAGAGTCCTGGGATGAGAACAGGACAGTATCCAGGTGAGAATGTCCAATGAAACCAGGATGAGTCTTGTGCAGAAAATTGTTTAGGGAAGCACAAACCTTCAGGGTATCCATTTTGTACCTTCCACAACAGCAGAAAGTAAGTCACAAGTGCAGAAGCCCCAAGCAGAAGGAGAGCATCAGGGTGATTCAGGATAGGAAGTGGCCCAAGATAGTAATCCTGCTGCTGAAATGCAAACAAACCATTCAAACAAACAAAGAAGAAAATGCACAAGCAAATAAATTAATAAGTTTTCAATTATGCCCAAAAGTACAATTGTGTTTGGAATGAAACAGCTATTCTACACACATTGTTTAGATTTCTATGACCTTAGTGTATCCTAACTCCAAAATAAACAACCCCCTCATCATTAATGCTGAATTAAAAAGTGCACCTTAATAGTTGCCTAACTTCTGAAAAGCTCCCTAAGGCTCCTACAGAGTTATAAAAGTAAGTACCAGTCCTGCTTCTCGAAACTGCATTTGCAGAAAGAGATTGTGTCCTTCAAGGATCTTAAAGGCTTCAGATCATTTCAACAAGCAAATACTGGCCTTTCATCAAGGTGTGTTTGTTCTTGTAATATCCACCATTAATCATGCAGCAACCTTTCTATTCTGAAACAGTCCACAAATATGATAATTAATATCACCTAGCAGTGGAATCTACCTTGAAATGACAAACATTCATGACATTTTTCTGAATGAATGAAATGCCTGTGCATATGCTAGTATGGCTTACAGCTTCCTGCTTTTCCAGTAAGTAAGACAAAACTACTCGGGTGTTGACCATTTGACTGTATTTTTGGTGCTGAAGGCATTAAAACAACATCCACACCATTGATTATATTACAGTTTGCTATTGAGCCGGGATCAAAGTGAGGGTGGCTTTGTGGTCTCTGGGAAGGTGGTGTGCATCTCCTTTAAGAGATCAGTTGAGCATAGTGACTGCACTTTCAATGATCCAGCGATTGATTTGCAAACAAACATGAAAGAACACGCCAGCTTCCTGGGTCTGCAAAAGCCTAAAATGTGATGCACCATCAAATATTTACAGATTTAAAGGTCTCAGGTTCAAAATAAATAAAGCTCTCAGGTGCTGGGTTACTCAAGACATGGGGCCACCACAGATCTATAAAAGCAGCTGGTGATTAAATCTAGGCTGACCAGATCTGTCTGTTGTAAGGCATTTGTTTGGAGCTGGTTCACTGAAGAATCAGATGTCAGCAGTACTGCTTTGAATGTTGGGTGGTGTGGTGGTGCAGGGGGCAGGGTCCCGGGTTTGATCCTAAGCTCAGGTAACTGTCTGTTTGGAGTTTTATATTTTCTTCTCATGTCCTCCTGAGTTCTCCATTTTCCTCCCAGTTCCCAAAAACATGCCAATAGGTGGATTGGCTAAGATAAATTGCCCATAGGTGTGCAAGAATGTGTGAATGAGAGTGTGCATGGTGCCCTGCAATGAACTGCTGTTGCATTCAGGGTGTGTTCCTTCCCTCATGCCCAGCAGTCCTGGGATAGGCTCCGGATCCACCACCATCCTGATCAGGACAAAGAGGTTACTTAATAGTGAGTGTGATTAAGCTTGTAAAGTACACGTGTAATACTTTCTTAATCCAAGCATTGCTTTTAAGGCAGCTTTTTATATGACATTCCTTACTTTTTATGTAAAGGTTTACTAATTCACTATTCCATTGTGTAATATGTATATTATCATTATAGATTTCAGCTTCTACGTATCAGATCTCGTCTAGGTGCACTCTAAAAATTGCTGAGTTAATAGGAAACCAATATGGGGCAATTTGGAAACCCAGCACTGGCTCCAGTATGGACTAACTAAGTATTGGTTGTTTTAACTGTAGCATTTAATGTTGACTCAAAAGCTTGGTTGATGTTTTAACCCAATGTGTGTGTAAAAATAACTACAATGTTGGGCTCTAGACAGCCAAGTTGTAATGGTGTCAGTGTGTATGTTGCATAAGCAAGTTTTTTTTGTTTGATTGTTTGGTTTTTTAGTTTTTTGTTTTTTTTTTTAAGGTTTTTTTTTTAAGGTTTTTTTTTTTTATTTGTTTTTGTTTTACATAAAAGAAGCCTTTAGCAGTGTTAGAATTAAATATGATTAGAATTAAATTGACTCCAGTGCTAGTCAGAGCTAATGTTACGGAGAAAATGCAAAGTAATTTTTAACTAGCTAGAAGCAATGTTAATAGTTATGTAGCAGCTCAAAATTAGGTAACTTAATGTTATCTGTAAATATGCAGTAATTAGGTAAGACTTTAATAAATTTTTTTTATAATAATTTTCTTACCAAAAAAAATATTAATTTGTTTTATTACAATAAGCCAATATCAGCCATATCTCCCCACAAATAATGTTAGCTAGCATACGCGTTCAAGCCAAACTACACATTAAAAAGATTCAAAAAAATAGAATTAAATTATAAATTAAATGAACAAAGACCCACATTTCTTGTAGTTACAACTGATTTCTGTTAATTCAGACTTTTTTTCTGGTTGCTGCTCTGTCATGCCCAGTGGAAAATTACAGAAAATCAATCTTGACAGAACTCTCACTGTTCTTTTTCAGGGCCTCATACCCAATGCAGCATGCTGAGTCATCCATTACCAAACCAATTTGAGTCACATTGACCCAACTACCTAACCCAACAAGCTAAACCCAGCAACTGAGCTGTAAAAATAATGCAGCATTTAGGTGCAGCTTTGTTTTTTTGCTGTGTGGCAAGTGTATTGGTCTACTACAACATATATTTACAAATGCAGATATAGTTGCGAATGGTTTTACTATCCTCCTATTTATGCAGCTAAATTGCCGCCATGAGTCAATGCATTATAAATCTTCATCTCATCAATAGGCAATCTGCTAATGTACAAGCAAGATCAATTTTTGCCATGTTGGGTAAGCATATTAACCTTCTCTCTCCCTCTCTTTCTCTCTCTGAATCACACACACACACACACACATTTGTTATATACAATCATTGTGAGGACATTCCATTGACATAATTATTAGCAAAAATTAATTTTATGCCTATTCAAAAAAAAAAAAATCAGTTATACTTCCAATCAGGCTCAGTGTTAATACTACTGTTTGATAATAATTCCTGAATGTTTTATGTTTCATATTCAAATGAGTGCATGCTTATTCATATATTCAATCTCCATTTTGACTAACTACTTTGAAATAAATGTTTCGTGTTTCCTGGTTCAAGCTGTAGGATTTTATTTTTTGCCTGCTACATAACAGTCAGAACCAAATATTATTGAAAGATAAGCATATCATTAGTGAAATACCTGTTTTGTTGAGATAGATAGAAAGAGAGAGAGAGAGGGAGGGAGAGAGAGATAGAAACCCAAAGCACAACAGCCTAAGTTTCCAGGATAATTGCTAAAGTGAAATGTGATCTGAAAGTTGCTGACTCTTCCTGTATGACCTGAAGCATCCAGCAGATTCTCCAGCAGAGACAGGCAATGACAGCTTTCTTTCAATTTCTTGAACTCTATTTAATGTCAATGAGCAGAAAAAACTGTCATTTCTTAGTCATAACATGGCTGTGATAGATCACAAGCTCTCCCACAGTGTCTTCCATCAGAACAAGCTCTAATTGACGTCCCAGGCTACTACAGAGGTCAGTCATAAAAATGTAATATAATACATACTAAACCACTTTCCACTTCATCTTACAATAACATCTCAGTCGTATCTAGTAGCAAGGATCTGTTTGAGTGAGATTTGCATGTGGAATCTCAAGGATGTGGGAAGAGAGCACCCTGATGATGCAGACACGAAATAGAAAACACTCTGCAGATAAAGTGAAGAGCTCTTGAGGAAGAATTACAGCAGGGAGTGTGACATAAGTGTACCGCTGAAGAAGAGGCTTTAGCTCAATGCACTGAAAGTGTCGCTTCAATAGAGCGGCTGAAGGGAATCAACAGAAGGGTTATTACAGACACAATTAATAAGGAAAAACTGCTTCATGAACTTAATGGGTTGTGTCTAGCGCCAGACATGAGAGGAAAATACTCAACAAAATACTCTTCCCTTGTTGTGTGTGTCTTCAGACCTTCTCAACATATGTCTCCAGTTCATCTATTGCACTTAAGAAAAAAAAACTATTATTATTATTATTATTATTCTGAGCACTTAATGAATAATGGTGTATAATTAGTGGCTAAATTCAGGACAAGGCCACTATTAAAGTTTCTGACAACTGTTATTAAGAGATGATGGGATCAAAGTTCTGCACTTTCTTATATTTGTTACTCTGTAATTGGCCTTTTATTGTTTCTATAGTATATGTCTGCATGTATACTTATTAACTTAATAATTATTCTTCCAAAACAGTCTCGCAGTTGCAAATCTCTAAAAATTCACATGAGCTGACTTTCATGGGGTTCAAAAGGTACAAATTGTTAAGATTACAATGAACAGCATGCTTAGTGCTTATAGGTTTTCTTCAATATTGCTGTCATCTCTTAAAATTCATCTGAATTTTCATGGGATCAAGTTCATATTAGCATATAAAGTAATGCTGTTTCTCACGATGCAAAGTGTCTTCTATTATGTTCTATTTTTTTTTGTCCATGATGCAAATGTATTAGATAAGAGGCAACAGTTAAGGTGTGAAGCAATAATTACATAATCCAGTACCACACAGTACTTTATCAGGTTGAGATGACTAATAGTAATGAGCACATAGACAGGAGAAGTGTCTTTGAAACTTGACACTCTATCTTTTTTTTTTATCTGTCGCTTTGCTATGTAGAAGGCCAAGACTAGCATAGTTCTTATATTTTAGTCAAACTAATTGCCATGGCACCAAGGCCACCTTTTGTGTGATCTCTCTGCGAGACACTGATATGCCAGTGACCACAGCCAGTTATGCCATTGACAGATGACATCAGCAACTTAGCAGCTTGAATAAGCTTTTCAAGATTAAAGACTTAATCAAGCCACTGTGGATGGAGATAACAGAGTGAGAGCTGGGTATGGAAGGTAGAGTTTTGAAAAAGACAAAGGTGTGATGCCACAGTTTGTAGTGTAGTAACTTCTGCTCAGGGGTCCAGAGCTGGATTCCAGCTGCCTAGAGGTGATACATACACACACATTGCTCCTAAAGCCTGCACATGTATAAAATATGTTTCTGGTGTGGGTTTACTACAGCAATTATTAATAATGTACTGAAAACACCACCAGGTAAACACCGTCGCAAGGAATACCATAGGTACAGAACCTGTAGACAGCAGTATTGCGATGATTTATTAACTGTAGCTGTATTAATCCCTCAACAGGAATTCAGCAATTGTTTCAGCATAATATGCAGCTACCATATGTTATATGCTATTGTACATTATTTGTATAGCATGCTAATTGTTAGCATTTAGCACCTGTGAATTTGGTAACAGTAACATGGCACTGTTATAGCATTAGACAGAAACTGTTTGTCAGACTTATGATGACTTATGGCTGTGTTGAAGGATCTGGGACAAAATACCAGGTAAATTAAAAAAAAAAACAATTGTCTCCTAAATTGGACCTTTTTGTGAACCTCTAAATCTATCTCTTGCTTTCTCTGTGTGAACGCCAGACAGACACTTTCATAGACACTTGTCATGATTCAGCTATCACGTTCAGCGGTGTCCATGGCTGAATGGCACACTTTGTACTCTAAAACATTCATAATTAGTCTCAAGTGAGAGTGTCCTATTTTCACACTCTTCTGCTCCAACATACTTTAAATTGGTATATATACATACCATATGCATATATACCATATATACCATATATAATATGATATATTCCCCAGTATGGGGAATACCTAGAAACAATCTTTGATAGTGAACCTAGAAAAGTTCACCTTCTCCCCTAGAATATAAAGACACACTGAAGAATCCTAAAATGGCTATTCCTGAAGATTTCTACTAGCTACAAATCTACATTTACTTTGGCTGAGTGGGCAGGAGAATCAAATATGGTTAGGGGCGTAATACTTCTAACACTGAACTGGATATACACTTTCCAGTAACAATTTATTTGGATAGTCCAATATACTGTAGACACTCTACTCACAGTCAAAAAACATCTATAGACCATCAATAACCCATTACATAACTGTCCTCCATGAGACTATCAAATCATTTTAAACATGTCAACATTTTATAGAGGGTGATGTTTAGTTGATAATCTCTACACACTATATAAACTGTCAAGTTGTAAGTTTTTCATATTGTTTGGTTGGTCCACGTTATGATGTTTAGTTGATAGTTTATGCACTGTCAACTTCTCTCTTTGTTTCACTTTATTAGTATGATCTATAGACTATCTACTCTAATACCAAGTCACAATTTCAAGCTCTGTTCATATGAACTATCCAAATAAAGCCCTACTAAATGTAGTCATAGTGCAGCTTTCTTTGGTTTGAATAGTTTGAATTTGTATATTTTAAAGTAAAGACAAAATCTGAAACAAAAAATATAATAATAATGATTTCAGTAATCTCTTGTAGCCACTTTATCTTGGTCGGGGTCATGGTGGAACACTGGCTGTGAGGTAGGAATACACCCTGGATGGGACGCTGGTCCATCACAGATAAAGCATGTAGTAAACTATGAGTAGGATACTGGGTCAGTATAATTGTACCAAAGAGGTTCCTTGGATCCAGGTAACCAAAATGCAGGAGCAAAACCTCCTCCCCACTCAATTCTTCTATTTCTCTGTTATTCAGTGTGCAGATCTTAGCACTGCATGTGGTAATAGGACCTCTGTGACATCTGTATTGATTTCTTTTCTTTCTGTCTAATAGAAGACAACCATGCAGAGAACCAAAGGGAAACTTGACATCAAAGCCAAATCTGTTTTCTGAGCCTTTTGTTTTCTGTTGCATTCTTTGAAAACAAACACGAAAAAAGTCAGGCGTCTTGACATGCTTTGGTGCAATCTGTCTTTGCACTGTTTGTTCGTTAAAATTAGAACTGGCAGATTGTGTTTGGGTACGTCATGGGGATGAGGTTAACGTGTTCTTAATGACTCGGGGGGGATTGAGGAAAAATCAAAAGCAGTTTGTCCTGACACTCATGACAATGAAGGTTACACACCTCAAGTAATTTCGAAAAAGAACACCTCAAACAATGACAGCTGGCTATTTTAGTTATTCAAAACTAACTTTATATTCCTGTTCATTAATTGAAATCTGTTTCACAGTTATCTCAAGACATCCACAAAATTAGCTCAATATGCTTTAAAACATGGCCGACCTGTTTATCAACTCTGAAATAACACCATGTTCTCACTCCTTACTGATACTGTGATTCTGAAAACCAAAATAGTCACAAAGTGCTGTGCTCAGAAGTTAGGTACAAAGGTGAAGTCACTTTTCTCACCTCCTGTAGAGTCGCTGTGCCCTGTTCAGGAATGCAATTAGGTGCACGTGCCATTCTGCATTGCCAAGCTCCACAATAACTCCGGTGCGTTATTATCTAGTAATTCTCCCCCGCCTGCCTTGACTTCATGATTAACTAATGGGCTCAGTGCCAACAAACACTTTATGGTTCAAATATTTAAGACAGAAATGCTCATTAGAGGAGAAATAAGTTATATAGACTACTGTTTCCTACTTCTGGTGTTGTTAATGACTTAATTACAGCCGGTTATATCAAGTGCACTTTAGACGGTATTTCAGCTCAAATTCTTCTTTTACACTGCGCTCAGCAGTAATTCAACCCTCGGCTAACTTCTTTACTCCTTTTAAAGCACTTTTATGCAGCAGGATAAGTTCACTTTAGGCTAGTATACTCACTGCAATACTTTCCCTTTCCAAACAAAAGCTGGCCCTGTTTTTTCATATGATCAAGAAATTGAATTAGTATATTAAACAGAATGAAGATCTGAAGGTAATGCGTGATCATTTAATAATATGAATCTTATTAATGTTAAATTTGGCTAATCATTCAACATAACAGTGTTGATGTTGTGCACTAATGAATTAAGGTATATTTAGAGTTGATAACCAGCATGCAAGTAAACAGTTGAAATATTATATGGGCTATTAGAGACAGCAAACAGAAAAAAAACCAAAAACAACACTAACCACTAAGACAAAAAGTGAATAAATGCCAACTTTTGTTTATTGTATTAAGCATTTGTACACATTTTTTTCCTTGATTTCTTCCAAATTTGGTCACCTGCCAATTCCCACCCACCAGCCAGGGGGGTGAACATGTGCTTCCTCTAAAATATGTGAAGCCAGCCAACCGCATGACAGACACCCACGATTGGCTAGTGTTGCTGTGATTACAAAGAGCATGCAATCCCTCCCACCCAGAGAGCTCGGCCAATTTTGCTCCCTTGGCCCCAGCTATGGATGGCTGTGGCATCATCTTGCGATGTTCTGACAACAGGGCAAGTGCTTTTCCTATAAGCATTTTATGCTACAATTAGCATATATCATCTGTCATGATCTAACATATGATCGCTATCATGACTACTACCAATAATACTATACTATACAACATAGACTGTAATTGCAAGTCACAACAGAATATTACATTAAAGCACAATTACAGCATGGTTATGTCACTCTTATCATTTTGGGTTATGGGAAAGTGTTGTCAATATGGACTTCAAAAACTTCAAGTAATTTCTGAATATTGTCTGGCATCATGCTTTAGACTTAAATATTAGACTTAAATGCTGACTATGAGGCATCAAACTGAGCTCAAATTTATACTGTAGTGTAGACCACTGTACAAATTATGCAGTTTACACACATAAAATACTTCATTAAGAAAAAAAAAGAGAGAGAGAGAGAGAGAGCCTGCAGCTTTGCAGATGAGGATGACAATGTTTTTCCAGACCGCCAACACCGGTGTGGTGATAAATGAGAGAGGCAGTTCCAGGGTTAGGGGCAACAATTGTAGCTAGGAAAGCTGAAAACATCAGGAGAATGCGAAATGCTTTCTCAGTGTTTCTCAACTTAGCAAAAAAAAAAAAAAACGAAGTTGCATCCAACATGCTATAGGAGATGCCTCTAGCATCCTGTATCTTCAATTCATGCACAAGCAATGGTGCATAGACAAACAAACATCCATACTGGGAGAGAAGGGGACAGAAGGAGAGAGAGAGACAGAGAGTGAGAGAGATGGAGAGACAGACAGACAGAACCCGAGGCTCTCTTCTGTCAGAGAATGAAAAATTGAATTTCACATGAGATAATTATGACTTGCAGTCAAGTGTGAGTCTATCAAAATAACCCCTGTGTATTCATCACTGGTTAGAGCGCAATAGTATTTTTGCCAAATCTGCAATAGTTGCATGTCTATAAAATAAGCTCATACTCTCACTATACTATATCCTCTAGCCTGAGGCAGATATAAATGGATGGATGATGGTTGTGCTATGGGAATCTCCCATTGCCCTCCACAGCAGCAACCTGACAAATATTACATAACCCCATTTATTCATCACAGGGTGATGCCACGACAGGGCATGCCGAACATGTCTCTCACTCCTTCATTGACGTTATTGAGTGTTCATAGCAACTATTTTATGATGTGGCCGAAAACGAATTAGCACAAACGAGAGCAAGCGGAGAAAAATAAAAGACTTCAATCCACACTGCAGTTGAATTCTCGAATCTGAAGGGGTGGATTAATTTTCTATAACAGCACGGCTCTGACAGTACAAAAATGATGGTTTATATTAATACTCTTGTTCTAATATGTTAGTGTTCCCATAGCAACAGCTTGTTCACAGGGACTTGTGTAGCAGACACTTCACATAATCTAAGGCTAATAATTAACAGATTTTTTTAATGTGATGTTATTTAACAAATCAAAATGGATAATTGTTGATATAGTGAAGTTTTCTGTTAGGAGATGTTTATATAGAAGGAGTCTCAGATGTCAGTGCCTTGTAAGACTTATTATTTTTTGACTGACGAGGGAATGACCATTTATAGCCGCTATTATGTAAGTGAAAACCGTAACTAATTTGTCTCATATATGTTCCATAATATCGAATGGTTAAAAACCATGATATGTCAAAAGAGAGATTTATTAGTTAAATAACATTGTATTACAACAGAAAGCTGTTATTTGTTTAAATTTGTTTGTCCTTCATTTTTTTGTGTTGTCCACCTTTAAATGTATTGCTATGTAAACAACAAAATTGATTTTATTTTGTAGTGTATTTTCATTATTTGATTAAGTTAGTCCAAAGGTCTATGGCTGTGTCTAATTCGCTGATAATTGTGCTTTGCAGCTTGACCAACCTTCACTACTAGAAATAAATGATGTACTGAGTTTTTCATACAAAAATGGTTGCTTTATTGTAGTTCTATAATATCAGCTTTGTACCACTACTAATTCTAATGCGGAAGAACTCTTATTACCAAGTAAGAGTGTTTGTAGGTACGAACACACACACACACACACACACACACTTTCTGCAGCACTTTTGTTGTTCATTTGTCTATATTCACTGGTTGCTTTTTGTTTTTAACGGTTAGATTTTGAACGACTTTCTTACATTTTTCCCTAGTTTTGTTTCTCTTTGTTCTCCATTGATGAGATCCAGCAATGACCTCTAGGAGGTCTTCTCTATTGATATTTCTATCCCTCTTCTACTATATGCATTGTTAGTTTTTTCTTTCTTATTGGCTTTGGCTTCGGCTTCATCAGTGACTTCCATTTTGTCTTATATGCTCCAGCTTTGTTGCAGGTGTGTTTACGCGTATGACCCATATTGTACGCACCTTGGCTACATTTGCACTATGTTGGATAGATGGAGTTGTGTCTGTATGTCTGCTCCTTCCCTCAGACTGTTGAGACTTGTCTTGACGTTTAATTATCAGACCACTCTCATTTCTATCCTGAAATCAGCATAGACTTTCTCCTGCTCTCAGCTCCTTATTAGTCCAGAGGCATGGACATTGTCAGATTCATCTCAATTAATTTATTTGCATTCTGGTTGTGTTTCATTATAATTCAGTCATTAATATATCATAATTACCAGTTTTACCATTTCTGATCTGGTCATTCATATTGTAGGTGTAACCCAGGTTACCAGAAGTCCTGTTGAAGCTGAAAGAAAAGAAAGAAAAGACTATTAATAGCATTCACAGATATGCCAGAGTTATTATTTTGTGTATTAAATGCATAAAGTTAAAAAAAAATTCATTTAGAATAGTTATTTAATTGAACATGTGGAAAATTGGCCCAATTAGATGAAAGGGCCGGTGCCAGGACAGACAGGGAGAGAATGTTCTTTGGCCAGAAAAAAAAAATGGCTGGTCAATCTGCTCCTGATGCAGTGATTAGGTGATCCTGAAAAAGAAGAGGAAAAAAAAACAGAGTAAACAAGTATAACAATTGTAGTAACAGTTGTATCAGAGAAATAGTAGAGATTTTGAGATCGAAGCACGGATTGAACGCCATCAGTCAGTGACCACGAGTGGATGTTAGCGTGAGTGCTACAAAGGTGGAAAAATACACTTCTTAAAGTTGGAGCTTTTGCCGTTCTCGAGTCTTTCTAAGTGAGAATCGAATTCTCTTGGTAAGTGAAGTAAATGAATTCTCAATTACTGATGTTTTTGTGTGAATGTTGGGTAAATAGTGTTCAAATATTAAATGCTGTAGTGTTATATACATGTTGAATGTTAAAGACATATAATAGTTAATCTTCTGTTCAAAATGGGAAGAATATTATGTGACTGTGCCAAATAACTAATGTTTCAAGATTGAAAGCTACTTTTGAAAAGTTTACGAGTGCTATTTTGTTACGTCGTGTTATTGAGCTATGAGCTAATTGTTAATCGTGATGCACGTGATACGGGCAGATGAAGCCTAAACGCGTCGCTTGAAGATGTTATTCACACATTTATGCAGTTTCAATGTGTAGTGTTAGATAAAGATGGAGTTAAGTATATTGAATGTTGCTTTATTTACAGATCTACTGTTGTAATGATGTATATTTTGCAAAGAAATGTCTAATTGTATTTGTGGCCTTGTCCTTTGCAAGGTTGGGTCTTTTCTTTTGTTTTTTGTCTTTTCTCGGTTTTTTCCCTATCCTTTCCCTTTTCATCACCCCCTGAGTTGGATGCTGCTAAATTTTTTCTGGACACTGGGCGATTTCAGAGGATTTTGAACTTGAGCTGTCCCTGCTTCGTGTTAAAAAGCGTCATTGCGTGCAGGAACTGGCGAGCCATGCCCATATAAGGACTGAGCTTTGAGGATCAAGTAATCAACAGGGTGGTAGGACTGTACATATTATTTTCCCTTTCCTGACTGAACTGTTTTGATCAGAACTGAGTCATTCCCAGAAGAAGGATCTCGTGGATGCAATATTAGACTGGGACTTAAATTGACTGAAATTCCAATTTATATTGAAATTGTTGTTCTAAGCTGTGTGTTGTGATTTCCATTTTCTGACATTATATTGTATTTTATTTTATTTTTTTCTTTCTTTCTTTTTCTATTTTCTGGTAGTTTACAAACAAGGAAAAGGGTATTCCAAGAATTATCAATTGAAAATCTCTAATCAAATATAAAAAACTATTTTCTACAATAAACAAACTGATTAGGAACAAAGTAAATAAATAGGAGCAGAGTAATCATAAACACATATTAGAAGATAAAGGGTAGTTCATTTTATTAGCTTGAACCTAAGTAGGTCAAAAGAAGAAAAACTAATCAACAAATTGAAAATTACTAATAATAGTTAAAGAGCTAAATAGGATTAAAAACACAAGAAAACAGTGTAAATATAAATCGTTGGGACAAGGTGTTACTGTTTATTTTCCCAAGTTGTGACACTGTTTTGAATTTCGCTGTTTTGTTCTCCCAATACATCTATTACCTATTCCTAACACATCCAGTGCTGTTGTTTCCTTTCCTCCTTGTTGTCGAGCCTGTCTCTTGAGCGAGTTTAGTCTTCTGTTAGCTGGTCCAAATCTGGAAATAGTGCACCCTCTTCACACTCATCTCCATCAGTCACTGAGTGAAAGTGAGGATTGAACTCATGACGTGACACACGTTACACATGTTTTATATGAAACACTCTTCTTGGTATTGGCACAAGAAGAACATCAATGATTCTAAGTTGTATTGTATTTGTTATAATATAAATATGATATTCCCATGTAGTTTTTTGCATATAAGAAAGTAAAAACTCCATTATTATTTCTGTGTGTAAGTATGTAAGTAAAAAAAAAAAATAGAAAATTGTTTACAATAGGCCTAAGTAACTTGTGGTTTGACTTTATTTAATGCCACTGTAGTAATTTCTTTGTTTTCACTTTCCATTTATTTACAGAAATTGATTTCCAGGTTTTGCAGCTGCCAGTATTTCACTGTAAAAAGGCTCTAATTATAGAAAAACACTGATATATCTGGTATGGCAATAACTTATTTTTCTGCAATACATGTCTGGCAAAGATAGCTGCCAGCATTTTACCATAAAATACACAGAAAAATGATGCTTAATATACAGCAATAGTGCATATTTAATGGGAATAAAAGCTAACACAATCTTTGGCTGTTAATTTTAGAGAAAAAATCTGACCTTCAATTTATATTAGTGTGTTTATTTTTATTGTAAATTACTGTAAATAAACAACAGTAAATGTAGTTTATCATAAAATATACAGGCAAGGAACAATTTTACCATTTTGCAATAAACATTACTACAATATTTTTTTACAGTAGTTCTGGCAACCACAGCTTCCTTTTTTTTTTTTTTTATTTTTTTTATTTTACTGTATATAACAGCATGGCCTATTGTGTGTTATTCCTTAGTGACTGTAATGATGAATCTGTTTTCAGCATTACAGTTTCACTCCTCCAACTCTATAAACTCTGACATGATATTATAGTATATCTCATAGGCACAGCACAATGTATTGCCAATCAACTGTCTATGTGACCACATTGTGTCTTAAATAACCTGACACATCACCGAGCTGTAGAGTTCTCCAAGTGTCTCCAAGTTTATTCCGCTAACAATAACACAACCATCCGAATGCCTGGTACCCATCTCAGCATGCAGCAAATAACATTACTGCCATTATCATCACCGTCATTGTACTGTGTAACAATACAGTCGGATAAAGAAAATTAGTTCCATCATCAAGCTTTCTGACAAGCAAATGACGGTCTGCCTCCACCATACAGACCTTATCTTTTTGTTGCATTTTAGATGGAGTTGTATCCAGGCATTTTTGTGAGTGGATATAATGTACCGGATATGTAATAATGGAATGGATGAATCCCCGCTGGATATCTTGCTTTAAATGAAATAGGGAAGGATGTATTTTCTGACAGATGTTCTTGCTTGTAATTCAAAAAATTTGAATTCCTCATCTTCCTTCTACACACTTATCCAGTGCTCATTCTGCTCAGCACTGCATACTATATACAGGAATCTGAGTCTGTTTTTCTAACTATCCATACTTATGTATTTTTTTTTTAAATAAAAAAATGTATTGTAGCATTGGGCGGTTAAACATTATAATCAATTCAATTGTATTTGTATAACACTTTTAACAATACACATTAGCCACTTCTCCACTGTAGGACCAAACAGCTCTGAGCAAGGAGAGAAACCATTCAGATGCAATTTCCACATGAGCATGGTTAATCCTTAAACACTTTCAAACCATGCTCAGCATAATGAAACTGTGCGGGTGATGGCTCGATGCATGTGTTCACTCTATATCTTTCAGTGCATGGTAAAAAATGAATTGCACCAATTAACAAGTAAAAAAGGAAAACAATGAAAAAAATGAAACAATGCCAAAAAACTGTTTTCTAGTTCAGACACAGAATTTGTAAGTAAATAGTCTGGATTTACTCCGAATGATGAGCATTACACCTCAATCATTCAGTCATTCAGATAAATTCTGCCTCAGCAGGATGCTGAAATACATGAACCGTGCTTATCTCCTTACGAATAGACAGAAACCAGATGAATAAACTACTTTGTTAACACTGCTGTAGCTTTAATGCCAGTCAGGTAAATAATAATGATAATATGAATAAACAGCGATCAGAGGAATACTGCTACTTAAGTAAATGTGGTTCCGCTGAAGTGTAAAATTAACCATCAGACAGCATCGCCTAATGAAATGTTATTAAACCATCTGGCACCCAGTTTGGTTGCTAAAAGTTACAAGCACAGTCATCTGCATACAATACAGAAATTTAGTGCAGCATGCTGAAGGAACACAAGCCAGTCCATCAGGTAGAATGAAGCGATGAAACAAAGAAATGATGTAGGTGTTAACTGAAAGAACGTAAGTCAAAAAAAGAAGTAAAGTGTGCATTGTGGACATAAATACAGTATGACATAAATGTGATTAGTGTGAGAGTCCACTCCTGTCTCAATCACAGAGCATAATACTCAGCTCCTTTTCAAAGCTGGTCTAAATATGTGATTCCAGGATTATAGTTTACATTTTGTATCTTTAAAATATCCAACAGCTAGCAGTACCAAGCTCATGTCCAGAAATAATTAAATTTAATTTCAAATGAATATTCATATACACAGGAAATGACATCACTGTTCCTAGGACATATCCAGTTGGCAATAAACAGCATTCAAAACAATAGCAAAGTATCATAACTGATGTAAGGACGGGATGTCAAAATTAAAATTAGGACCCTGTTGTTCTGAGGTCAGATGTTCCCTCAGGATACAAACATACAGGCATTTAAGCTTTCCCATACATATTGTTCCACAGCAACAAGAATCGCAGGAACACGACTATGAACCTAGCCTAATCTGATAATCACAGGCATTAAAAACCAGAGGCCAATACGAACTGCATGTTCTACCCTAAACAGGTGAACACTGAACTGTGTAATGCGTTCATTTGCCAAACAAGAACGCTAACCAATTAGCTAGTTAACTCACCTAGCCATGTACAGTATCTTGCAATTTCCCCTTCTTTCTAGCAATTAACCATGTTGAGTACGTTTTAGACAGTGTTTAACTTGCTCCAACTTCACCATACACAATACAGATGCCATCCGCATTATAGGGGCAAATATTTCTTCTAAGAAAGTAGTTGTAAGCATCTGTAATACACTTTCACCACTTGTCTGGAGTAAACACACTCCATATCAACAAAGTAATGATGCACATCAGGGTAAGTCATTGCAGGCATAAGATTTAAGTCTGTGGGGGAAAAAAGCTGTTTTCTCACATTTGTGTCTAATGGATCTGGTAATCACAAACGATCATTTATTGTTAATTTCTGTATATAACTTACTTGTTTGCTTTTCGAGAGATTAATAAATTATGAGCTTGCCATTTTGTTTTGACAGCTTTAAATTTAAAAATGGCACAACTGGAAATGTTTTAGGAACAGACAAGTGCAGTAACTTCATTATTGTTTTTCTCATTGAAAAGGTCTATAGGCCTCGTTCCCTTTAGTATTGTCATTCAATACTTTGATACAATTTCCTTTAACGATATTGTACAGTGGCTGAATTTCTACTACTATTTCCAACAAATTTGTTATTCTGACCTCTGTGCTAAAACTTCTTATGAGTCAGCATAATGTTTTCACAGGTACACCAGTATAATTTCACATACATTTGAAAACCACCGCCTATTTATTACGAACACAGGTCGCTGATCCATGTGACAATTCATGCTGTTACAGTAGTTTCTAGTTTACAGTAGTTCAGTAGTTTCATACAACATGGAAAAAGAAACTGTAACTATGCTTATGAGCTTGCAAAATAGCACAATATGGCGGCTATAATCATTCGGTACTACAGTAGAAAAGAGGATATTGTCACAAAGCAGACAGAAATTCAGATTGAGATCTAGATCCCTAATGAGTAATCCAGAGGTGACAGTGGCAAAGAAAATCTTGAAAACTCAGAGAAACATGGGGAAGAAACATTGAGAAGAACTAGACTTACAGGACAACCCATCGTCCTGTGCACAACAGCAGGATTTTGACTTCACTATAACGTCATTAATTGAAATTGCAAACAATACTAAATGTGTGGAACGGATATGAAGTGTTTGATATTGCAAATAGGAGTTCTGGGATGATCATGAGACAGTGTTTATAATCACAGCAGCAGTTCTTATGAAGTATCCACTAAAACAGGAACGTGAGGCATAGGCATAAGCAGTTTTTGGAGAGCCTCTGGGGCTTGCAAGTGAGAGCAGCAGCAGGAAGTGAGTCATAAGCACAGATAGCTCAAAGACGAAGATGTAGGAGGAACGGAGCAGGAGTGTGGAGCATCATGATGAACGAGGCAGGTCTGGAAGGTGAGAGGAGCCACAGAAGAAGTGTATCTGGATCTGGCACCAGGAGCAGAAGTACACATACAGCTCAACAGACAGAAAGAACAGGTTTTTAAGTATGATAATAATATACAGTGGTTTAAAGGGGTGTATAATGTGATCATGTGTAATACACAGTGGGGCAGAAAAACTGTGAAATATTAATGGAATATTAATTGTCATTAAATAAAGCTGCTGGCTACAACACACAGCATTCAAACATCTGAAGAACAACATGATGACCAGGCTAACATTAAAAAGACCTACTCATTTCAACGCAAATGTAATGAATTAATGATATACAGTAGTCCTTTAATTGTTTAGGCAGTTCATAAGCAGACATACACCAATCACACAAGGAGCTTCACTTAATGTCTCAGTACCAGCCTGCTAACCCAGATTTAAGGGTTGCTCACCTTGAGAGGAATAACAGACAATAATGGAGATAGATAGAGATGGTTTCTTTCCTCTATTTCTAAGTCTGAGTATGCCATCAACAGAAGAAAATTAAATAAATAAATAACTGCAGAATACACTCAAGTGCCATTGTTTTCCCCTAGAGAATAACAAGATTAATGTCCTTGTTCGTTGCAGGGCACCACGCTGCACCAACTACAGACACACATTTATGGCAGCAGTATTTTTGATTGGCATCCCTGACTCTCCATTTGAATTATTTAACAGAATGTACGATTAACATCTCAGTATAGCGTGAGAGAGAGAAATGTTTGTTTGGCATCGCTCTCTCTCTCTCTCTCTCTCTCTCTCACATTCCCTGTCTCTGTGTGAAACTGGGCTTATGTCTTCATATTAGATTACAATTAATAGGGATGGTTTCTATAAAACAGTGCAAAGTGAAGCCCTATAGGTATGTGGCAATAAATTGAATGCAATAATTTGTAAATGTAGCGGAAAATTTATAATCATTTAAAAAGAAAGAAAGAAAAAGAAATTTGGCAAATAATCATTATTTGCAGTTATGTTTGGTTGAAAATCAGTGTTTTAGATTATTTCTTGCCTCTGGCTTTGACTGGCATGGCTGAATGTGAACAAAATTCTCTCTATTATATTGTCAAAAAAAGAAAATAATGAAATTTAAAACAATAATAATATAAATAATAAACATATATTTAAAAAAGAAAGATTAAATTCAGAATACTTGTACAAATAAAAAAAAAATAATAATAAAAAGGTGAAATAACAAAAGAAAGAAAGGTGACAAATTGAGAAAATTGTATGTTTCTGTTTATTCTGAAATGTTTAATGAAGGTTATTGTAAGGCGAACACGCCAGCACAGACATGGCTTCTCCTAACCTTGACCCAATCTGGCCCACTTGCCTCTTTATCTCTCTACATCAGGCACCACATGTCCGACCTTTTCTCCCAGATAAAACTGGCAGGCTTATAAGAAGAGAGCAGTTTGAGATAGGAGAACGCTGGGGTGGGCTTGGCTCTTTAAATACATTTCCCAAACGGCGTGTTAAAAAAACCCAATTTACATTGCAGGAATAGGAAATCTTTAGGGACTGAAAGTGGCTTTTTGATGGATGAATAAAAGTACACTAAGAAGGGGGAGAAAGGGAAAAAAGCCCTGGATGACCCGATTTGGCAAATTTTGCTCAAGGGAATAACACGAAAGAAAGAAAGAGAGGAAGCGAGTAGGAGCAGAATTACAACAGCTTTTGGGCAGGGTGATGTCACTCCATTGCCCCAACTACAATATGAATGTTACATTTATCTTTGTGAAACATCTCTGCATTCAGAGAAGATATTATCAAAAAGAGCAAAACTCCACTGATAAGTCACAAAATTATTTTTCCGCATTTCTCCTCTTTTTTATATTCATGAGAGGAAGGTGGATGAGTTAATTTGAATCTTGAAAATTCCAAATTAAATTAAAAGCCTTGACTGTTGTTTGTGGACTAACACAAGTCAGTAGGGAGTGTGTGATTCAAGTGTGATTTGGGACAGAACAAAAATACTGACTGCTTCATTTAGGAGCACAAACAGCTTCAAATCCAGCTTACAATTTAAAATGTATCAAATACATTTCTTTTGGTCGACACTGAACCCAAATAGTGATTTATTTTCAGTTAGGCCAGCATCTAATTAAAGCTACGTTTTAAAATGCTAAATTCATCTGCTAACCCAGAACCACCACTGTCCATATTGTGCTAATGTTATTCTAGCAGACCTGTCAAATAAAATAATATAAACAGGCAAACAACAGCAACTAATTATTATTATTATCATTATTATTATTATTATTATTATTAATATTATTAAATTCCTAATAAATAATTAAATAGCTACAGGGAAAAAATATATCTTTATTTATGCATTTATTTATGTATGTATGTGTGTGTGTGTGTGTGTGTGTGTGTAACACTACACTATAACTGGGTAGGGCCTCCCTTTGCTTTCAAAACAGCCTCAATTCTTCATGGCATGGATTCGACAAGATGTTGGAAACATTCCTTTGAGATTCTGGTCCATTTTGACATGATTGCATCACGCAATTCCTGCAGATTTTTCAAGTGCACTTTCATGCTGTGAATCTCCCGTTCTACCACATCCCAAAGGTGTTCTACTGGATTCAGATCTGATGACTGGGAAGGCCACTGAAGAACACTGAACTCACTGTCATGTTCATGAAACCAGTTTGAGTCAACTTTTGCTTTGTGACATGGTGCATTATCATGCTGGAAGAAGTCATTAGAAGATGGGTAAATTGTGGCCATGAAGGGATGCACATGGTCAGCAACAATACTCAAACAGGCTGTGGCATTCAAGCCATGATTGACTGGTATTAACGTGCCAAAAGTGTGCCAAGGAAACATTCCCAACACCATTACACCACCTCCACCAGCCTGGACTGTTGACACAAGGCAGGTTGGGTCCATGGATTCATGCTGTTGGCGCCAAATTCTGATCCTACCATCTGTGTGCCTCAGCAGAAATGAAGATTCATCAGACCAGGCTACATTTTTCCAGTCCTTAACTGTCCAGTTTTGTGAGCCTGTGCCCATTTTCTTGGCTGATAGAAGTGGAACCCGACATGGTCTTCTGCTGTTGTAGCCCATCTGCCTCAAGGTTTGATGTGCTGTGCATTCTGAGATGCTTTTCTGCTCACCACAATTGTACAGAGTGGTTATCTGAGTTACTGTATGCTGAGTTACTGCATTTCTGTCAGCTCGAACCAGTCTGGTCATTCTCTGTTGACCTCTCTCATCAACAAGGCGTTTCCATCTGCAGAACTGCCTCTCACTGGATGGTTTTTCTTTATTGCACCATTCTGAGTAAACTCTAGAGACTGTTGTGTGTGAAAATCGCAGGAGATCAGCAGTTATAGAAATACACAAAGCAGCCCGTCTGGCACCAACAATCATGCCACAGTCAAAATAACTGAGATCACATTTCCCCCCATTCTGATGGTTGATGTGAACATTACCCGAAGCTGCTGCAGGATTTTATGCATTGCACTGCTGCCACATGATTGACGGAATAGATAATTGCATAAATAATTAGGTGTACAAGTGTTCCTAATAAAGTGCTCAGTGAGTGTATATACACACAAATAATATATAAATTATATATTAATTGTTACAGCATTTTATTCCCACTGTTTGATTAATATCCAACACCACAGTGGGGCTTATGTTCTTTGCAATGTTTTTAGTAAAGCCCTGAATCTTTTCGGTTCGTGAAGGTGTTATTGTACATGCCGTTTTTAGTCAGTGAAATCCTTCAGAGCTGCTTCTCACTCACTGCACTTCACACAGTTATCATGCATTCATATTAACTCTGTCTTAAATAACCACCAGTTGCCTTGGTATCTGTGGTACTGCCTGGCTAGTGCAATATGAGATTACAAACTGCATAGCTAGTAACATACCACATGCAGAAACACACATTTTGACCACATATTAAAAAATTAACGTAAATGCTTGAGTATGAATGCATTATATCAATACTAGTGTCGGAATGAGCTGGAAACATGTTTGCTCTTCAATTTGCAGTGGAAATACTGTTGTACTATTTTTGGAACTTATATCACTCTTAGCAGCATGGCAAATGGGCATGGAGAGAAAACTAACAAAATTGTATACCACCCTCTCTCAATATAATTGGCATCCCCATTTTTCTTGCTTTTTTATTTACTTTTTCATGTCGCTTACGGTCTCTTCCACTACAGTGCATTATAGATACATAAAACTTTTCACTTGCCCAGTAATTATTAAGAGCGACTGGAAGACATTCTCTTTCTACGAGATCAAGTGAGGGGTCCAGTTTACTATCCGTGTTCTACCAAGACAAGAATGCAGATATGCAAGTGAAACAACAACACGGCGAGCAGAGACAGAGACAGAGACAGAAACGTGAGATCAATGGCAAAAGATACAGACAGGATATAAAAGGGGGAAAAGGTGAGTGATAGACCTGTCACAGAGATGGAAACACATTAAGAAAGCCAAGCGGAAGGATGAGATATGTGTATGTGAAAAAAACTACATCATTTTTTTTTTCCACCAGTCTTCATGTCCTTGACCAAAGAGATGCAAACCATCAGGAGAGTTTGGGATGATCAGTCCAAGCAGGGTTTAAACTGGGTTTTACAAGCTGGAGTAGTCTTACTTCTTTCATGGATGTCATGTAGGAACAGTGATGTTAATTTTAAGCACTATATGGAGTTCTCAACATGGATATCATGAAAATATTATTTACAAAGTGTACAATATATATCAAAGGGCTTGATTTAACTTGCTAAACTTGGTTGGCAGGATCTTAAGTTTTCAGTTTTCCTTTTTGTCTGTTTTGGAATTAAAATGATATCAGAATATCTTCTGATTATTTTCTGGCAGAGATACATGTTCCCGTGAAGCCTTTAAACCAGTAACATCAAACATTTAGCTTTAATGATCAAATGTAAAAACATGGCCTTTAACAACTGAAGACATTTTTACAAATTTGCATTCAAAGTATTTGTCTATAAAGCTGTGTGACACTGTATGACAATCATTATTTTTCTTATCATTGTGCCCTTATGTGTCATGATATACATTTCCATCAAATTATAGTATCAGGACTCAGCTCTACTTGCTGTTCACATAAACCAGAGGTAGAGGAGCTCCACTTTCCCCTTATCGACCCCTTCAATTGAACTCGTGAGTAAATGTTACTTGTGCTACACATAAAGGATGTTAGCAAAGAAACAACAGTTTGGTTTGGCAAGTTAAAAACCCAGTACCAAATCTGCATCTAGCATTTGTTTAGTTTAACTTAAAATACCTTAGGGGTTGTGTCACAAAGGGGTGCATTAAAAGGGATAATAGGTTTGGTACAGGGCATAAGGCTTATACAGGGCTTAAAATAAGAAATCTACCCTGAATGATTTGTATACTAATATTTAGAACTAACGTGGTCTTCAGGTGCATTCAGAGTTTATTTTGTAATTAAACTCTGAGTTGATTTTGGGTCTATTTTCACTTTAACTCGACTACCATCTAATAGTAGCACCAGTGGGATTTAGCTCTCACTTCTTCTCTCCCTAAAAACACCATTACAGCAGCATTTTAGTCTGTCTAGCTCTCTCATCTTCTTCATGCTAATACTGCCGTCAGTGCCATCATGCTTGTCATCTCATAGACTGCTAACTAGCTGAGCCGAGCACAACTTTGCACAACTGCATCATATAGATTCATTATGTGCTAGAACTTTAAATCCAATGTTTCTTGTCTCCACTATTTCTATGCTGGACAATGGACATTGCTGAGTAAGGAAGCTCTTGCTTTTTTGTTCGAACAGCAAAACCAGACTGTTATCACTTACTGTATATTTCAGATTCCTATTAAACCTCATATTTACTGTGCCATCAATATCTCTCTATGACGTCAGTGCAGAACACAATTGCTAACTTCTCATGGGAATAAGGAATTGAGTATGAAAAACATGAACACAAAATATAACAATGAATAAACTAGGGAATAAAAAGAGTAAACAAATGATGAAGTAAGTAAAGGTTTAAATAAATAAATAAATGTCATCTGTATTTATTCAGGGTTTAATTATTTATGTATTTATTAATGGATCTACTCCTCTATATGTCACAGTGGAGAGGAAAAATTTTGACACCTTGTCCTCCATGTTGACTGACATCTTGCTTATAGGTGTTGATGGTGGTCATGCTGGAGTGGAGCTGGGTAAATCAACTGACAGTGCCATACAACAGACTGTAATAGCAGAAACATCGACAGGCCCATTAATGTGAGAAAAGACCCAGTCAGTGGACGATGATACCTGGGCTAAACAGAACTGAGTTGTAATGGATGTAATACTAGTCACTCCCTGTGAAGGCAACCATTCTCAGTAGACAGGTGGCACATAATTTATTTGATTCATTGGAAAATAAGCTTTATGTTAATTATCATTCCATTCAAATTAAAGTGTCACTGAACAGAAATTACAATCACTATGTTTAGCAATGGCAATTTTCAAATATAATGACCTTCAATGGTTCTCTTTCTCTTCCTCACACACTTTTATTTTCTGTACTCCTCCTCCTCTCTCTCTCTCTCTCTCTCTCTCTCTCATATACACACAGACACACACATCCATTAAGCAAATGCAAATCTTCATTCACCTGTTCTTGCTAGTAATAAACATTGCTGTTACTGGTGTGGCTTCTAGCCAAATCAATGGGGAGCTCCTTGCTCGGTGTTACTGACATATCCTCCTCACTTTACTGCATAGCAAATGACTTGGCCTTATTAAATATTAATTTCAGCTGTGAGTTGGACAATATGTTTCCTGCTATACTAACAGCATGCCTGACTGGTTGGTAGCAGAATTTACAGTCACAAAAAAAAGTCACAAAAAAAAAAACCTGGCCTGTTTTTAATGTCTGTTTCAATGCTTGTTTTATATAACATGGTGTGAAGTTGTTCCCAAAGGATATGCTACCCTTCCAAGTGGAGATTATAAATCTGTCTTATCCATCTGCTGTTTATCATATGTTTATGACTTGAGTATTACAGATCTACAATATTAATTGTACTAGTGATTTTACTTGTCTTGATTGCCTAAAGAAGGTAATCAGAATGCAGGTGTAGGAGTGAAAGCATTAGCACCTCCTGCACTGTTTTTTTTTTTTTTTTTTTTTGGAATAAATTGCATTGGCTCTGGACTGATACAATTTCCATGAGTCAGCTAGCATTGTGCTGGAATCTATTCCGAGATGCTCTGGGATGCTTGTGATGAAGCAGTGGTGTGCATTTCCCCCACCTCCTCCTGCATTCATTCTGTTTCTCTCCTCATCTTATAACAATATATTCAGATATACTGAAAAAATAAGCTTATTTCTTGAAATGTTCCTCAAAATCTCAAGAATTTGATTACATTTACACATGGCTTACATTTTTGCATAATGAAGCCAAGAGAAACAAACCCAGCTGTTTGTCTGGGAGGTGGGGATGGAAGGGTAGGGTAGGAGGAAAAAAAAAAGAAAAGATAAAGTGGTTGCAGGAAAGATGAACCATACAGAGGAAGTTTTATTAGTCCACTGGGTAGTGGCAGGGTGCTGGTTCAGGGAAACCAGTGCCTCAGGCCACGTCAATACACTTAGCTGCCAATGTGTGTGTGTGTGTGTGTGTGTGTATGTGTGTGTGTGTGAGAGAGAGAGAGAGAGAGAGAGAGAATTAAAGAGAGATAGACTATCAGTGAGCTTCATCTACAGTATTTGGAAGAAATACTTTAAAAACATAGAAATTATATCTGTAAAAGCAACCTTAAAGGAACTTTTCTGACCTTATAGGCTTTGTCTTTAAAGACTGTGTTTAAAACTGCCTTGTTAGCGCCACTCTTTCAGTCATTCAGTGTCTCACCATCAAGCTTCTGTTGTAATTGTCGTATGTTGTAGTGTTCTCATGCGTGCCACAGTCTCACTTGTGATGATTTGCCTTGTATCCACAGTTCAGGTTTATGGTTCTTGTTTTCAGTTGTTTTATTTGTACTTTATACAATAAATAATCTGCACTTGCATCAGCCTCCTCTACAATTCCTGACAAAAACCAAAATACATCATTTAATTAATATATCGAACTTTGTTTGCAGTACAGTGTTGAAATGTCTTATTATTGTTACTGTTAAATAAATGCAAGCTCAATTTATGCAGTGCAGATTAATCTCAGGCCTTTTCATCTTCAGAATACAGTATGCCAGTGATCCATAGTATTTCAGTGTTCAAATTCAACAGCCGAAGCATAAATTGTAGGCTACTTTACTGGATTAGGCAGTGCTTGACTGAATTATGTTTTTGAACTTTGTTCCTGAATAGGCTTCTTAATACATTGGCTTGATTAGTGGGTTATGAGCAGTTATTGCTATGAACTTAATTCCCTTTATATCACAAGTGTCTCTAAAAGCTAGTGTGACTGCAGGTGTTCAGTCCAGCTATGTAGAAGCCACTTGTGACACAACTCATCAGCTGAGTGAAGACCAAGAAAACTGTGGTAGTAAGTTAAAACATTGGACTACTGTTTGGAAGGTTATGAGCTCTGCTCGACCCTTGAGCAAGGCCCTTAACCCTCAGTTGTATAGATGAGTTAAAATGTAATGTCCTTTCACTTCTGTAAGTCACTGGAAAAGGCTGTCTCCCAGATACAGTACATGTAAATGCTCTGCTTGATCAAAAATAAAGATGTCAAAACATTTTGGTGGTTTTTAATTGACTAAAATCTAAGACTAACACTAAAATCTTATCAACACTGGATACCAAATTATTAAATAGGAAACAAAGGAGAACTCTCAATGATAAGAACCAAAGAAAAAAAAGAGAATCAACCAATAAAGAAAGAAAAGGAGAAAAAGGGAAAAATCTAAACCACAGTCCATAGCCATCTCAGTTGATACCACAGTCAGTCCCATAATGTCCAATCCATAAGGTCTAAAATCAACTCTATGATGACTGTTTGTTAGGACGTCCTTCCAATGTCACGCCCAGAAGCCTGCACACAATCCTGGCTATCACCAGTAGTTTGATGCAAATGTCAACTCCCAAACCAGAAAAAAAAAGCTTGTGATAAAATAATTACGTTCCTTTATGGAACCTGATTGGGCAAATCAAGCATGCTTGTCCAAGACGCTGTGCTGACAGCCCTCTCCCACTGATCTGTCCCGCTGAGCAGCCTCATGACGTCGCCTGGGACAACAGACAACCTCTCCTTATTTCCCTACACGCACACTCAATGTGTAATTGCTTTTATACTTCAATTTACTCCTAGGGTGATGAGCCCATCGATTAGTCCTTGGTTCCAATATTCAGACAGCGAGGAAGTCAACACCATCTTGTGGGACTGAAGCAGTTGCCAGACAACTGTGGCTTCTAACGTAGATGATATGTACACACTCAGATGAGGATCCCAGGTGAGTTCATTGCTCAATTTTTATAATAAATTAGTCTGGGTGGAGATTCAAACGTGTGATTAGTCTATTCATAGTCCATGTGCTGCATGCAGTGTAAACACAAGAAATGTCACAGATCAATTGTACTTACAAACCTCTAATAATAAGTACAACTGTGTAAACATTAGTTCATGCAGCCAGCCAAAATATTCACATATTACACATAAGATTTCAAACCCTGCACACAAATAATATGAAAGACAATTTCCATTTAACGCTTGCAGTTGCACTAGCCCTTTGTGGATACGACTGGAAGCCCCTAACCTATTTCTTATGTTCATCCCAATACATAAGACCCTGATTGTGGTATTACAGTTTCTTTCAGAATCTCTGTTTTTTCAAAATACATTTGTGTGATTGCTAAACCATTAATTACCACATTGACTGCCTCGCCATTTTTGAATAAGTGAGGCCACAGTGCATGTAGAGCCATTTTAGGAATCATTAATATCAACAATATGTTTGCTTTGGCCTCAGCCACAGAAGACAAAGTGGGCTAATAATCACAGCAATCAATGTCTTTATGCAATAAAACAATTAAATAAAAACACCACCTTCACAAATTAGTTTCTGCAGTACTAGCTAACTAAGATTATTTAACTGTATTTATTCAAGCTAATGGTACAAGTCTTATTTGTAACTTTAAATTGTAACTATTAATTCATGTTTTCACTCCTCATGAAAGACATAACATTACTAGATATAACAAAAATTGCCTGATTGACACAAAAACTTACAGCAAAGACACAGAGGCATATTTTCAAAGCAGTAATATAGCAATAAAATTTTAGCATCATGTCAACTACTTGTCATGCTTTGTAACCAGGCATTTCATAATGAACATGTATTCAAGTACACATGAGTGTAAGATAGCTGGGAAAGGGAAATACCAGCAATATTACCATCTTGGTAACATCAGCTTGCTAATAGCAGCCAGTAGACATACGCTTCTTGCTGAATAAATAAACTTATGAGGAAACAGTGTGCCGGTCAATGACTTAAGACCCTTTTACTCATACAATCTCTAACATGATATATGTGACATCTTGACACAGGATACAGGACTCAATATATGCTTTATTTGGGTAAATCAAACTAAGAATCAAATAATTCTGGGTGTCCATAGTGGGGGTAAAAATACAGACAGGCAATGCCAAACAAGGATAAGCCATAATCAGTGTCGAAGCGCAGGCAAGAGTCTAATAACCAGAGTGAACGTGGATAAAATAAGGCTCAGACTTAACAATATAAATAGCATGATAAGGCTTTGCAAAGATTCACTGATACAAAATGGTATACATAGACAAATTAATCAAACATTAACCCAGGTCAGGTGAACACAATCGGGTAACAAACCAATGACAGGACAGGGGCGGAGACAGTACTGGAGCAGAAACCAGAGTATGAGCATATGGCGTTCTCTGCCAAGGAAACCATGCGACTTGGACTTTTAGAGAAGGATGACTGTGGCATCATTAGGATTCTAGCTTGCTCTCTCCTGACAATAGCATACAACCTTAGATAATTGCACCAGTCAAGAGCCCCGCCTACTCTTTTTTAACAATAATTTGCTAATTGGATTGTACATCTCAGTAAATCAGAATGTTCGCAGCTGTGTTTATGGGAAATTTCCCCTTTATGTTCCAGTTCCCAGAAAAAAAAGAAACCCCTTATACACTCACACACACACACACCCTATCATCACTGCCACCAAGTGACCACCTGTTCCAACAAACCTGTCTATTTAGCCACCATATGCCTGAGATCTGTCCAACACAGACTCAATCCAGCACTCATGAATAACTTATAGCACTAATTCAAGTAGCCTCTACTTGACTTATTTATCTCTTTGTGCAATCGTTTAATGTGATACATCAAACACCATATGAAGCTGGAGCTAAATAATCCAGTCTCCCAAATGTGCACTGTTCCCCAGAATTGGCAGCAATGATGCAACGTCAACACATTTTACTGATTGCAGGGCCGTAAGTTGTGCTTGGTAATAGGCTGCTGAGCACATGAGCAGATAAGGGCTACAATTGGAATGGCAAATACTAGGCGTTATTAAGTGGCCTGTGGGGTTACGGGACACTCTGTCAGATGAGCTGTAGTTATTCTATGTGTCTGACACAGCAGACTATGTTTTCATGTAGGAGACAGAGTAATTTAGTGCCTGAATATTGCTACTTTTGTTAGGCATAAATCATTTTTCCTTAAGTCCTGGTAAGAAATTAAAACACGTGCGCTGTCATGAGTGAAGCAGTGCATAAGAGGCCAAACCAGTGCTAATGTTTGTTCCCAGCTATGAGTACTTTTTTTTTCCTGACTTCAAGCAATGGCTTACAAAATTTATCCCTTTTGGAACAATCCTCACAGAATGTCTCTCCAGTTTAATATAAATACACTATTCCATCCAATTACTAACTAAATATAGTTAGCAAGAATCCCATGTGAACACTGGAAGAACATGTGAAACTCTTGTGCTGCTTCAGACACTAATTCACACACATTTAAATATATTCAAAAGGATAAAATATGAGACATTCGTATTGTTTTGTTGTAGTCAACATGTGTTAACATTGATAACAATTTGGGCAACTCCATTTGTATGAAATGTTTCAAACGTTACAGTTAGGGAAAGCGTTTGTACCTTTTGTGGAATCAGTATTAAGTAAATTCGAAATTAATAAACAAAATATGTGCTTCTTCATAATAGCCCTTTGTAAGCAGTTATTTTGTGAGCCGTTTTGTATTACACAGGAGAGACAAGTCAGCAAGTAAAACAACTGCAGCTACATGTAACCAAGGAAATATCATATATCTCACTTTTCCTCTGGTCTCTCTTTTCCCTGAGGGATCA
The DNA here is from genome assembly GCF_027358585.1 of Pangasianodon hypophthalmus. Classification (NCBI taxonomy): domain Eukaryota; kingdom Metazoa; phylum Chordata; class Actinopteri; order Siluriformes; family Pangasiidae; genus Pangasianodon; species Pangasianodon hypophthalmus. The sequence goes on from NC_069713.1 coordinate 16,253,352, forward strand.
GTGTAAAGTGATAAGAGGAAAAACAATACTGGGATCTTGTGATAATGGTGTGATCTGTGGTAGCAACACACTGCAGAAGTGCGAATCGTGGGCAGTACTTTTGGCTGGTGGTGGCTGAGGTGCACATGTTACCTGCTGCCTCACTAGACAGAGGTAGACAGCAAGAAAGAAAAAAAAGGAAGAAATGGAGTTGATGGAGGGACCTGCTACATTGCTTGATAAAGAAGTGTCCTCATGTTTCCTCTATTACCTTTACACCTTGCTACAAAGTGTGACAACCTTCCCTCTGTCAGCATAAAGTGTAGTATAAAATAAAACTACAGGAAAAAAACTACAAAAATATTGGGTAACACTTAATTACATGGGTTGGTAATAAAGTATTTATATGAAAGTAATACGAAGATTACTAATTAAAGATCTACATCATTATTAGTATGCTACTAACTAAGCAATATGAAACTAAGCAATATGAAAAGTATTTGAAAGGTCAGCTGAGATTCTCAAGTGCACTCACAGGTATTGCTCATAGAGCTCCTCAACATGTTGACAATGTGCTGAGGAGCAGAGCAAGCTGGAAACAGACTACTGGAACAGAGTTGTGCTGCTCTAAGCAGTCATTTATTAATACATTGATTATCAATTATTTAATAAATAAATTCATATATTAAAACTAAAATGTATTTTTATTAAAAATAAAAATAAATTAAAAATAAAATCCTTATTGAATGAGGAAACTTGTTAAAACACTATCTATCTATCTATCTATCTATCTATCTATCTATCTATCTATCTATCTATCTATCTATCTCTCACTCTCTCTCTCTCTCTCTCTATATATATATATATAAGCTTTATACAATAATCATTATTTGATATCATATCATGAGTTAATCTTGATCTTTTATCTTTAATTAATGACTGCACATTTCTTGCTTCTTAATCATAAATAGTGCTAGCAAATATTTTAATATAATGTATATTAATTATGTTAATAATATAAATATGTTCTTCTGTTTCCTTCCCATTTCCACTGCATACTCTAAATTGCCCCTAGGTGTGAATGAGTATGTGAAATGCCCTGGGATGCACTGGTGTCTCATCCAGAATGTATTTCCAACTCAAACCCAGTGTTCCAGAGGATATCTTCAGGAAATACTGAAGATAAATACATTAATCAGTATTCTTTAAACCTGACAGCATCAAATGTGAAGCTTTTGGACCTGATCCCATCCAAAAGTAAGTTTTCTCTAGCCACAACCATCACATTTTCCTAATTATTTAAAAATTATTCATAATTTGTAAAAACAAACAAAAAAAAAAATGCAAATTAAAAATACATTATTGACTGCTGCGTTAATGCACTATATGGCCAAACGTTTGTGGACACCTGACCATCACACCCACATGTGGTTCTTCCCCAAACTGTTGCCACAAAGTTGGAAGCACACAATTGTATAGAATGTTTTTGTATGCTGTAGCGTTACAGTTTCCCTTCACTGGAACTAAGAGGCTTAAACCTGTTCCAGCATGACAATGCCCCTGTGCACAAAGCCAGGTCCATGAAGACATGGTGTGTTAAGGTTGGTGTGGAGGAACTTGAGTGTCCTGCACAGAGCCCTGACCTCAACCCCACTGAACACCGTTGTGATGAACTGGAACACTGACTGCACCCCAGACCTCCTCACCCGATATCAGCGCCTGACCTCACTAATGCTCTTGTAGCTGAATGAACAAAAATCCCACAGACACACTCCAAAATCTAGTGGAAAGCCTTCCCAGAAGAGTGGAGCTTATTATAACAGGAAACGGGGACTAAATCTGGAATGAGATGTTTAACGAGCGCATATATGTATGATGGTCAGGTGTCCACAAACATTTGGCCGTATAGTGTATCAAGACCTACTGAAATGTATAACTATATGGAGGTAATACTCACATGCCCTGGAGTGTGTGTGTGTGTATGTGTGTGTGTGTGTGTCTGTGCATGCACACACATGATATTATTTGAGTAGGAGAGCAGAATAAAAAAAACATACTCATATGAACAACCAGAATTGCTGCCATTAGCAGTTAGATGAGTGCTGTTAGGCTGAGTTTCAAAGAAATACAATGTGGAGCGAGATTGTAAGTGAGGTAGAAAAGCAGACGCACATCTGGAGTTTGGCCCTTCAGTCTGAAACAATATGCCCATCTCCATTCTAGGTTTTGTGTAACATGTGTCATAGCTTTTCTTTTTAAATAAACTTCATTTATTAAGTACTTTTTAATCTTAAGCATGTAATTATGCAAAGCCACATTAAATTCAGCTAGTTATTTTCTGCTGCAATTTTTTTCCTGTGGCTGAATATCAAATGGCATGTGCTATATTTAATATAACGTGTACAAGGCAATTATATTTAAACTGTAGGTAGAGAATTGTTTTTAAGAATGAAAAATGCCAGTGTAATGTAATAATCGACTGTTTGGTGCAGGGGGTGGCTCCATGTCATATCTAAGTGGTGGGAAAAAAAGTTGCCTGTCCAGTTCCTGAAGAATAATGCCTTCCATTTTTATAACACTGCCTGGTGAAGTGGATAATAAGCTCTTGATTTGGGTGGCGGTGGCTGAAGAAGGGGCAGTTGATGGGATTGAATGAAAGATCAAGACCTTTTTGATGATGTCCTTGCTGTCCTTGAACCCTGCAGAATAAGGTCATGGCCTTCATTTTCTTTCCTGCAAGCTGTTTTGGTTTGGTTGTTGTAAAAAGGATATGAGAGGCCTTGATGAAATGTTGATTGAACTGTGTGTGCCTCTTTCTCTCTCTCTCTCTCTCTCTCTCATACACACACACACACACACACACACACACACACACACACCTGTTTGCTGTCTCATTTTCTCTCTCACTTACGTTTACTCTCCTTCTCTTCCTCTCCTTCTGGGCTGCTCCCTGTTTTTGAGGATGAGTTTTAGTAAACCTTCAGTAGATGGTATCAATGATAGAAAGAGTGCCAACCTTTAAAGTAAGAAAGTATGTAGTATGTTCTAGACATTTACATAATGAAGAAAGAGAATGACAGAGACAGAACCTGAACATGGAAAGGAAATGAGAGAGAGAACACGAGGCCGAAGGAAATCTGGGATGAAATATTGCTTTTTTTCTTGAAATGAGTAAGTTGTTAAGTGAGACACTGCTATAAGCATATGTATGAGACAAAGCCTAAGGTCTGGACAAGCACTAGATTCCTCTTTATTTTTGCTTGCGTTTGTTGAACACACCATCTCCAAAAGGAAAAAAAATAATCATAATGAAAAAAAAAAAGGTGTGGAAAATTGTTACATAATACATATGCAATTGGCTTTAACTTTATTTAAATGATAGAGTGGGAGTAAATGATACAAGGTGTGAGATGTAAGTGTTTCAAAATATCAGTTAAATTCCATACAGTTAAAAACCAAGATATAGTGTATTTCCACGTCAGAGGTACTAAGGTAAACACTTATTTACTTTTTAAACATGAACACAGGACTCGATTTATAATATTCCATCACTAATCTCTCTCATCCCTACTTCAGCTCCTCATTTTCTTCCTCCCCTTGTAGAAGTTTACTGTCTGTCCTCTAACTCCTCTTGTCTTCACTTGTTCCTCCACTGGGAAGAGGAAGAAGCTTATAGCACTCCATGCCAGAGACGGAACATTTGCCTTGTCGGCCTCACAAGAGATGCTGTGTTAGTGACGGTTTGTCCCCAGAGATAGATGGCTGGTTGATGTTGTCGCACCAGTGGAGCACAAACCTCTCTCACACGCAGTTTCCAGTCTGATAACATGATAAGGCCACCTAATTTGCCATCAGTCCCCATAATTGAAGCTGACTGGCTTTCTGGAGAGTACTGTGATCCTTTTAAATAGCTTTAAGTGTGTTTGATGGGGTGTGCTTAAACCCATTAACAAAGGCCTGATATGTTATTTGTTAGCTTGTGTTTTGTTATTACTTTAGTATGCAGCTATAAAGAGCTAAGCATTCAGATAGAGTAGCGTTAATTTATGAAGACATACATATATCCATGTTTAAGTTTTCAGTGACTGAACCCTCTCCCCCCCAAAAAAGCTAAACTAAAATAAAAGCATATATTTTAAATGACTAGTGATCTTAATCCCTATACTTCTTTGTTCTCTCTCTCTCTCCCTCTCTCTCCCTCTCTCTCTCTCTTTCTCTCTCTCTCTCACTCACACACAGACACACACTCACACACACACACTGTTTTTTTTTTTCAATCCACTTCTGGAAAGAAAAGATATTCTCATGGCTCTTCATCTGAGCTTTAGGCTTGTTAGCTGACAAGCTGTCACTATTAATAAATGGTAATTCCCTGAAAGGGACCACAACTCAGATTGCCCATAATTCCCCTAATAATTTCAAGTCTAATATTCAGCACTTCTTTAACTACTTTCTTTCTTTCTTTATTTAAACAAAAGCAGGGCCTATTCTGGCATTTTGGGGAGCCCTAAGCATGATTTGAGGTAGCTAAATAATATTAGCATGTTTAATTCCAGTAGCATTTCGTATACTTCCCTCTGGCTGAGCGAGTTAGCTAAACATTACCGTCACAGTCATCACAGTAGAATATGAATTATCAACAACATTCATCAATTTCGTCAAAACACATTTCTTTCATTTTGATTTATCTTGCCTGATTTTCTTGCCATGATCATATGGAACAACAGCAGCATAACCTTCTCGGTCAAGGGTGCTAATGCATCGTTGAGGTTATAATTAAATTACTATTTGACAGACAACCATACACTGTCTCTTCATCTCTATCTAGATCAATCACTTCTTGTAACATCTAAATTAAACTGGTGAACACTTCTTCAATTAATCATGGTTATATATACTTATGTATACTGTTATATATTCATATTTACTGTTATGTTAAGTATAAAACAACCTAAGAGTGAAAATGTGGTAAAATGTGAATCATGGTGCAGAATTGTAGAATGCCATGCTTGTGAGAAAGTCATCTTCGCTCTGGTTTGAAGATGTAAGAAGGCTCAAGAGGTGTCAGAAGATCCATGTTATTAGTCACTAAAACATTTTAGAAGAATCCACACTCTCAGCAATGTATAAAAATACAACATAAAGTAGTCAAACAGAAGAAATGACTTGAAAAGTAGCACACGATATTAAACTTACAGCATTTCTGAAACAACATTATATAGTTCATGAAACACTAAGACATATAATTGCTTTTCTCCACCACTACACAAACATATACATTCTTTCAATGACATTTATATAAAATTACAGACATATTAATGGAATATATAAATTTCAATATTACTCCTACAATAACAATGCTAATATGATGCAAAAGCCCCTCCGTGATGCAAAAGCCTCTCTCCGTGGCTGGGGCATGTGATGGCTCAGAAGTTAGGGCTTGGGTCTACTGCCCAGGAGGTTGTAAGTTTTAATCCCAGTTCCACCAAGCTGCCACTGTTACGTCCTTCAGCAAGGCCCTTAACTCTGATCTGCTCAGCTTGCTTGTAAGTCATTTTGGATAAAAGCATCTGCCAGATGAATAAATGTACAGTAAATGCTGTGGTATGGTTTACTGCCCAGGTTTCAGGACCTTCCAGACACAAATTTCTTCTCTTGCCTGCGTACTATGAATAATCTGGAGCATTCTCGCCTCTAGCCACATGCAACTTCTTTCTCTCAGTCTCTCATACACACATGCCCTTCCTGCCTCTCTTACATAAAGCCTTTCTTTCACAGAGACACTTGCCATATGCACTTTTGTATCTTCTGATAGCTGGTTACAGTATATGTTCACAGCGTTCACATACTATTAAAAAGTTATCCAGGGGTTAGAAATGAAGTTGGGCAACTGTATTTTTTTTTTTCAATGTTATTTATTAAGGAGCTTATATGGTTTTGAAGGTGTGTCAGGGCCGCTTCAATTGGCAACCATTTTACAAGATTCAAATATAATCAGATATAAATATAATTATCATGCATGATTCCAACTGAGCAATATTTTAACATTGGTCTTGTAGGCTTACCGCTGATAAAGGACACACCAGGCACTTGGATTTCACACATCTTTGCAACACTGATGAGTCTAGAAAAACAGACTCTAAAACAATTCCTCCTTGGTTTAGTATTGGTATGCAGTGTTTTTATGTTGCAGTGTTTTAGCATATAGCTGTAGACTCACAGAAATGAGAGAACACTGCAACATACAATGCATGTATAAATGTAAGTACTAGTTCTCTGAATCAATTTTGGAGCTTGTTAATTCAGGTCCTCCATATAAACCTGGTTTTGTACACTGAAAGTTTGCATATTCTGTTTATCTAGCTAGCTGTCTGTTGCTAGCACTTAACGCTTCTATGAAGGACTTCCTGGATGCATTCAAAGCAGCTTTGCTATTAGCTAGAGCACAAAGTTGTGTGTTACCAAAGTTAAGTTAAAATGACATTTGCATACACATTTTAATCCGATCTGATGGTCTAGTATGTGAGTTGCCTAATACAAAGATTTCTATTGGAATGAATGTAAGTTAGCATGCAAAACTTTGCTGTCAAAAGCTAGTGTGATCAGGCCCACGGGTCAAAAAAGTAAAGTTTGCTGTTACATGGTGGGCCAGATAATTTTGTTAAGGCTGAATTTAGCCCACAGGCCACTATTTCCCCATTCCCATTGTAATGAATTCAGACTTGCCACAGAGAATGATGGAGACAGAAACAGCATGAGGCCAAGGGGGAAAGGGAGATAGAGGCAACTACAAGTACTGAGAAAGACAGATAGAAAGAAGCAGATAAAACGAGAGACTAGTGAATGTACTCTGTCTGCATACCAGCACAGAATGACGTTTTCGTATTCAGAAGTTTCGTATTTTAATGACTGGTTGGAAATTTGGGAAGACGAAATCACTTTATGCTGAAGTTGGCAGAATTAATTATTGTAAATTATGCAATCGCTGGGTATCAGCATAATCAGGACTTAAATTATAAGACATAATTTAGAGGGATTTGATAAGTCTGATGCCAGACATGCTCTAACAAAACCCTATATCACAGCTCTCCCAACATGCTTTGCAGGGTATTGGACTCCATGGAGAGTGAGGATGCTGGAATTGGATTTTGAAGGCTTTGAAGGTAATGAAAAGCTCCACTCCCAGTTTCCTCCAGGTGATTTCCCAGAGCGCCTTTCCACTGATTCTGGTGAGATAGCTGCACCTCTGCAGCACAGAGCTGCTTATGGCAGCTTATTTAGCTCTGATGTGTATGCAAGAACAATCTCAGGACACTAGCTGAAAGCTTATTCTTTAACATATATATATATGCACTATTTTCCTAAAGTTATAACTGGGCTATGCTACTCTACGTATCCCAGTGGGGCTCCCACTGGGCCACTTCTCATGCATCCTACAGGAAATTGATACAAGACACTTTCAAATGACCTCCCTAGATATCTACTCACTCTCTATGTAGCTGGGGTTAACCCTATGCAGTGCAAGGACATTTCACTTGAGAGCTGCTCCCACTATTGTGTCAAGATGCCATTTGAGTCAGTTTGATAAGACACATATCAAACCTATGAATAACAAGTGCCTATTCATTCAGGGGCAAGACTGTTATTTCTTTCCTTCATTTTTCAAAACCTGGCAATTTGGTTAAAGTAAACAGCTGCTGAAAGCACTTGTTATTTAAAATAGCAGAGGTCTGATTTTATCTATGATGTTTCATTTGTCAATAGAAAAAGCATGATTTGCTTCAAAGACTAGAGGGGAAAAGGGTACTGAGCGGAGACAAAAGAGTTCACAATCACAAATGTTCAAGGCACTGCCTAATATTCGGGAGTGTGCCAGCCTTTTCAAACCTATTCAGCCCTTTTTTTTTTTTTTTTTTAAGAAAACCACCTACGTGCCTACTGGAGCCAATTTGGAATAATTTTATTTGATACTTTCGTGACCATTTCTTATATTTTTTTGGCCATGCTAATGTTGCCTTAAGAATATTTATTTTGTGAAAAGTATCAAAACTTTGGTTGTAGATATCAAGAAAGACTTCTATTGGTCAGAAACCCAACATTTAAACCAAAAAAAGAGAGTAGAGAAGAAAGAGTAGAAAAAATGGGTCTCTGTGTAATTCCATAATGTGTAGCATGAGTTTGGTTTATTAAATTCCGTGTAGGTTCTTTAAAATCTTTAACATGTTAAAAAAAGGAGAAGATTAAAACAAAAGGAGGAACTTTATTAAGTCTGTAGAGGCTTTCTTAGAATGGGAATCATGCTGTATGTTTCTCTGGAATGGCAGTATGAAGTTGATCTCTTGCATCAAAAGAAGAGTACTTGCTATGTTGTTAATGCAATTTACATGTCCATAAAACAGAAAGGTCTGCCAAAGCTAACCCTAACTCCAGTCTATATAGTTGGTTTGTTAATAATTAAATTCATTTCATGTCTAGTTTTCAAATGAAGGCTAGTGCCCTTAGAAAATCTCCTGTTAACACATCCACATCCTTAGACTCTGATAATTACCTTCAGATTTACTTCATAAGGATGCTTTGATCCTTGCTCGTACTTGTAATTTCATTACAGCTTTAAAATAAATTGATTTTTTAAACCTCTAGCAGCCCATATAATGATGGCAGTCATTACAAAGCTGGGTTCACACACATACACACACACCCTTTCTTGCACACATATTGATTCCCAATCAGTGCCAAGATTACTCTAAGCCTGTGCAGTCTTAGTATTCACATCTAGTCAAGTACTATCTTACTCTGAATCTTAAAATCTGTACATGTGTGACTGCTTGTGTTCCCATAATTATTAGCTAGTCACATTGCCTTCTGCACTAATAATACAATAAATATCGACAGCTATAAGCAAGACATCATAAATAAAGTAAAGCCTCCGGTCACTGAGAATGTCACAGTGAGACATTTGTCCAGTATACATGATTGGTTTATTTTAATATGCCTAGATGACTCTCATGGCATAAATGGGAGCACCATAAAAAATTGTGTCATTCAGTCTTTATAATGGTTCACTGAGTATCACATTAGTGATTAAACAAGAAGAATGAGGAAAGAGAGCACTGCAAGCTCCTAGTGTAGGCCTTTAACTGTTTTTCTCAGACAATAACCACGGAGCGAGGCTCTAGTGTTTTAGTATCTTTCAATATTAATAACTATCCACAGTAGATGCTACTAACAGCCTAACCTTGGCAAAGATGCAGGATTTATAATTGTTAATTTGTCACTTGTCCTCTTTATTTTATTTTATTTTTTTTATTTTATTTTCTATTCACAGATGACACTGCTTAATGATAGCTAACATCCATCCCAAAATAATTGCATAGCAGGATTTCAAACAGTAGCAAAAGATTACTGGTCAGCTGTTAGCATTAGTATTAATAATGTAGGCAGTTTAGCCATAGTCAGTGATGGGGAATATGATTGCGAAATAGACATCATGGAAATGCCCTGAGGTGCTGAAGAGAAGATTATGTCTCTCCATGGAGAGAGAAAGTGTCAGTTATAACCCATTTTGCACAGAATTCTGAGCTCCGGTGGAGAAAAATTGGGTACTGCTGGTTTTCCAAACATGCAGGTCTAATAAACTTCAGGTCACTGTGGGTGACCATCTCTTCTCGTCAGCACAGACAAATATTATCCGCAGACATCTCAGGCAAGAGCACAACAGTGGTTATGAGTTTGTGGCACCTGTGACAATGTCACTATAGAGTCCCTGCTAACCTGATAATCATAATGACGTTTAAAAAAAAGTGTTGGGAAACAAGAATGAATAAGACAGAGAGAGAGAAAGGGAGAAAAAAGAGTAATCGTAAACATAGTATCAGGGCAAAAGACGCTAAGGAGCATCTCAAACTCTCAGATTAAAAGAACACTCCATCGTATGACTGGTGGCATATTTAATTTAATAAAAGTGTCAGGCCATCTAATTCCACTCCAGGCAAGAAAGTTAATAATTGAAGGCAGCGGATCTTCACATAGACATGAGGAAGAGGAGAGAAAGGAGCAGGTGACAGAAGAAATGTAAGAGAAAGAGGCTAGAAGACAAGAAAGAGAGAGAATGTCCTCATCTGTCATATCAGAGTTCTTGGCCTTCTTCATTGGTCTGAAATAGATCTGGGTTACTTGGCAGTGAGACTGATGTGGATATATCTTCTTCTGTCCTGCCTCTATTATAGGTCATTCATCGTCTGTTGCTCCTTGATTGATTTCTAGGCCATATTAACATCACCTAGATATAAATCATACAGCGAGAGAGCAGATGGTGCCGCTTACTGTATACTTACAAGGGATACATCTGTTTTGCCTCTACCCATTGTGATGACCATCTGCATATACAAAGGAGACTGATACTGTATTATTAAAAAAATTATAATAACAGGCTAATGTCATCTTTATGATAAACAGATTCTGGATCATCACAACCTTACCGAGAGATGCAAATGTTTGACAGCATATGTGACAATACATTATAACATTCAACAGGTGGCCCTGGACCAGATGTAGCTTGCCACAATATTTCTAACAATCCGCCAGACTACCTCCTATTAACATACTAAATAAAAATGCAAATAAAAATAACTCTGTACTTTCAGCATATTAAATTCACAGCATATTAGACATCAAGCTTCCTGACATGCTGTAACCGAGCTAAATATTTTTATACACAAATTAAGTGATTACAGAAGACTGATAATGAATTACTTAATGTGCAGAGAGGGTGAAATTAAAGAGGGAAAAAAAGTGTCTTAGTTAGGTGTTGGGCCGCCACAAGCTGTCTGAACAGCTTAAATGAGCCTTCGCACAGATTCTATAAGTCTCTGGAACTGAAATGGAGGAATGAACAGCGTTCTTTAAATGATGTTCCATTTGTCCAACTAGTGTTTTGATGATGGCATTGGAGAGCTAAAGTGTCAGTTCAAAATGGACCACAGACATGCAATTGGGTTGAAATCTGCTGACTGTAAATGTCATATCATATGGTTTACATCATTTTTATACTCATAAGACCATTCGGTGAGTGCTTGTGCTCTGTGGATGGGGGCGGGGTCTTCCTAGAAGAGACCACTCCCATCAGGATAGAAAAGTTTCATTATAGGATGAAGGTTATTAGTCAGTATAACTGTGTATTGATTTGCAGTGACTTGTCCCTCTAAGAGGACAAGTGGACACAAAGCATGTCCTCAAAATGCCCTCCACTGATTAACAGAGCCACTGTTTTGCTTTGTCACTTGTATATATCCAGCCAAAAGTGTTTTTTTAATGTGGCCTTCCGATGAAGCTGAATAGCCCTTCTATATATCTTATGGCACATTTGTCCAGTATGACTTACAAAACATGCAGATAGTATATAGTACAGTTGTACGAGTAGACGGAAGTCCTTGAAGAACCCATCACCTTCCCAACTCTGCTTAAGGCCTTGATAAATCTTGGTTACCCACAGGGAGCAATCATAAGTACATCACACTATATTGGCTTCAGAGACAGTAGTTGACCTTCCCAGTTCCCTTAGAGCAGACTAACTGAATTTACTTGTTCATTGTTTTCTCCTTCTCATCCTGTCCTCTTGTCTGCCCTTCTTTCCTCCAGCATGCATGTCTTTCATTTGTGTACTGTTGTAGTGTTGTCTTCATTCCTTCATCATGGAGCTGTAGAGCATTTGTCAACACCTGAGCCTCCAGGGTCAAAAACAGCCTACAGCCTTGGCTGTTCTATCTACCCCAATGCCCACACAAAACACAAACACACACAAACTTGGTAAGGCAGGCCATTTTTCTTGCACTAGCTTGCTAGTATTAATCCCATATGCTACACTCCTGTATCCCAGTTTTTCCTGCAATGTCACTGAAACATTATTATGCATCAATTTGCCTCTTAAATTATAACTCTGTGCTGCAGCTTTTTCATTTCATGTCACAGGCTTCTTAGTGCAATTACAGCTGTGAGAAAGATTTTGTGTGCATGTGTGTGTGTGGTTAGTCTTTCATTAGAGAGCATGCAAGGTCCCACCTTATTGATTAACCTGCTCATGAAAGGTATTCTGCTAGTTATTAGTCAATGGAAAAATACTATTACTAATGTACGAGAATTGTCATGTCCTAGCATTATTAACATCTTGAATATAAAAGACTCATTACTTGGAGTATTAAAAATCCTACCCATTTCCTGTCCTGTGAGGTTTTTGTGCTTTTTCCAATGTGAAATTTCTAGTGAACTGCTTTTTCATCATGTTAACTTTACAGAGAAGTGACAGTAGCAATGCTGGATGAAATACTACTGATCTGCATTATTAAATATTGGATCATTTTGCTACATGCTGTCATCCTTTTATAATATGTATAATGTTATGTTTTCAAAATTGGCTGAACACACAGCAGACCCATATCCTACCAAATATTAAACTTTGTTCCATTACAGCAGGCCTCAACCAGATGGCTGGCTTGATAGCTTGTCCTTTTGTCTTTAGTATCTGTATATACAGTATCTTTTCAATATTACAGTGCAACATGCAAAGAAAGCTTCTCTTTAGCATGTAAAATGCCTTACTTATATAATTCATATTTCAATAAGCATTGCTGTTTCATGTTAGGTTTTAATCTGCTGCCTGAGACTTCACTGTCACATATCCCATTACTTCTCCAATTGTGTTTTTGGAAAGGATGATCGTAACGAAAAAGAGAGAGAGAGGGATGATGAGAGAGAGAGAGAGTGGGAGAGAGAGAGAGAGAGAGAGAGAGAGGGAGAAATGAAAAGCTCCTATGCTTGAGGGAGCAAGAAAATTGCTTGCTAAAATAAACTCGACCTTGCACCCTCTCCGGTTAGAGAATGGAGCTTAATGAACCAATGGCACATCAATGGGAGCGGATGGCGTGGACATACATTAGCTCCTGCTTGCTGAACATATTAGGAGGCTGAGCCGAGGAAGTCTTTAAAAGTCCCTGCAACTACAAGTGTGGACATTTTTAACCAAGAACCATGTAATTGAACAGCAGCCGTGTATTAATTTGAGCATACCATTTGATGTGCAGAAAATCACAAAATCACAAAACATTTGACAGGAAAATTGGCCTCAAAATATAATCTTAGCCACTTTGTAAAGCTGTAGTAACTATTAAAGCTGTGATTAAAACAATTATAAGACATGTTCATATTCTTCATCGAATAAATGCTGTTTGTTAAAAGTAATGGATTTAATAATACAACATGTTTTCCATGAAGGAGCACAAACAGCAGTGGAAAATACTAAGAAAGTATATTTAAGTGAGAGTATAGATAATGTCAAAGTTTTCCTCAATTAAATTGGACATTTTGCTGAAATTAAGTTAATGTCCTTTTTTCAGGACATAGTTCAAAAGTAACTTTTATTACTTATCTAAAACTGTTAGAACATGATTTTCAGTTTTAAAGCAGCTGTTATTTTGCCTGATCAAACCTCTAGTTTCTGTAAGTTTGCTGATCATATGCATGACTAATGATAATTAGTTTATTAATGAATTAATCAGATGTATAATATTATGTAAATAACCAATATCAACCAGTAGTGAGAGTTGGACTTGTTGCCTGGCCAGTGATGTTGGCTACTGGAATCGATGCTAGTATAACATGACATTAAAAAAAAAAGAGGCTTAGTTAAATATAGTTAAATATAGCCAGTTAATATTAGCAAATTAGCTAGACTTACCTAAACTTGCAGATGTAGTTTGTTCCTTCTAGGGAGGCAAAGGAAACACCTCAATTTTATACAAATGTTATACTTATACTTTATATTTATTAATTTGCTTACTACATTTCCTGGAAATGTAAAAAAAAAGGAAGAGTGCAATTATTTAAAAAATTCTCAAGTAAAGTATAAATACACCAAAATAATACTGAAGTATAGTAACTCCAGTATTTTCCACCACAATTGTAAATAATGTGTATAACACTATGCACTTATAAGAGTCAACTAGCACAATAGATTTGACTTAATATAATCTGTTTACATAAAAATAAATAAATAAATAAATGTCATATAGCATTTAGCACCTGTAGACTGACAGGTTAATGCGACTGCTTGTGTGGCCATTGAATTCTTTATTGTAACGAGGAGTGAATTTGGAAAACAGGAATCGCATGAAAGCATTAGGGAATAAGGGGGAAAAGTTTTATTTAATTTCTGTCTCAGAATAATACCCTTTTTTGCCAGGCTCTAACCTCATGAAAGACATAGAAAAGATAGAGAGAAAATATAGACACTGACTTTACTAATGTAATTTACTCTATATGCCGTGTCAATCAATCAGTCAATCAATCATTCAATCTATCCATCAATAAATATGGATTTGAAATAGCAAGATAGATGAATAAATACTCTGATGTAATGAGCTCAAAGTAGAAAGTTAGATAAAGAGCTGTGGTGTCGAAAGACCAGGGTAGGAATTGAAGACTGAATCATAACGGTTACTATATTTGAAGACGCATCTTCTTTTTTTCCTCTATTTCTAATTAGAATGGGAAAAGTTCCTTCCCTTAAGACTGTCTTCTCTCTGATTCTGGAAGGATGAAATCAGATCACACTCTCAGTAGAGCAACAGTGGTTGAGCTTCCTGGGCATATACTCACTCACACACAACATCTGACACAAACACCCTTAAACCCAACAACCCCCCACCCACCCCGCAAAAGAGGTGCAAGGAAATGAGAATAAAAGGAAAATAAAAGTTGAGCAATAGACGTTGCCCAATTTAGAAAGAGACTTTTTCATCAGTTAATGAAATTTGGAATATGTATTCAGTTGCTTCAGCTGCTGACTGTAGCCTGTGTTACATGGGAAAACATCACCCCTAAAGAAACAGGTTCTATTGATTAGTCATCGTAGGAAAGCTGTGCAAAGGGAACTTGAGATTGTGGAGATTAAATGAACTCTTTCCAGGATTGGTGAGCAGATGATGATGTTGTCCCAAGTTGTTATATTGTTACATGTTGTGCCAGCGTTGGCTTTTTTATGGATGTCTGTTTACTGTTAAATATACTGCAGAATATATCTGTGACACGATTACCCCCAGGTAGGGACCTCCCCCAGTTATCAACCAAATGTCTACATTATTTACAGTTATGTAACTATTTACAATTATGTAAATAATTGTATCCAATAATGGATTATATAGAAGGCAATGGCTTTAATGTTGTCTTTCTCTGCTACAAATATTAGCTAATTTTAGCTAAGTGATGTAAATGTGCAAATGCTACAGGCCAGAACTAAGTTTCATGTTTGTAGTGCTTTTTTGTTTTTAAAAAGTAATATATTGTCTGAATTCTGGCAAACAGCCAAAAGTAACTTTTTTCCTGGTAGCTATAAGGAAATTAGAATAAAAGATGCATAAACATTGAAGTGAGATTAATCCAGCAGAGATAGTCACTCCAACCTGTAGATGAATAACGAACAGATGTGGTGTGGTGACAAATGGCTTCTAGCTGGCATTTTCTGTGATTATAATAAGCACAATAGGACACTCAGTTTAATCACACTGTACGCATGTACAATAGAAACACATGCTGTGTTACTGCACCTCTGCAGAGATACAGTTAAAGCTATTTATGAGGATCATAAGTTGTATCCTCGTGTCTGGTGTCTTTTTTTTTTTTCCACCTGATGATTAGGGTGTTAATTGCATTCCCACTCTGCTTTGAATATTTCCAGGGGTATTTTTAAAGGCAGCTGAGAATTTATGAAAAGCTATCAAATGTGAAAATTGGCTGTGAAAGCTAGATGGTGGACTACGATGCCATATTTAAATGAATACTAAAAACCACATTTCCATAACCACACCTTTAAATGAGGGATCTGATTTATCACACGCTTTTTTTGCCTGTCAGAAAAGTTGTACTTAGAAACTGATCTGGGGCCATATTTTGTTTTTTCCTCTTTTCTTTTGATGGTTGAAGTGAGGAATTGCTAAAGGACAGCTTCCTGAAAACCCACTTGTAATAACCCCAGCCAAACTGCTCCTCTTTTACTGTGTTTGTTGATTGTTACTCAACTTAAATTGTATAATGACATGAGAGAAGGCAGACAGCAGATGGTTGTCATTTTTTAAAGCAGCAAATTGCTCCAGCGCTCTTGTGTCTTATTATGGTGTTGTGTATTTCTTAAGATGCAAAGAGAAATTCCCTTAAGGTGACACACAGTGTATATGAGGTAAATTACACCTGACAACTGCTAAGTTTCAAAAAGCCTCATTTATTGCTGAAATATTAAGGCTGTACATTTTACCTCAGTGAGGGAAGACAAGAGACAGTATGGACAGCAGGGAGACAAATGGGAGAGAAACATAGCCAAGAGACACAATGTTTGATGCATATAGTATACCAAGCAATGCAAGAAGCAGCATTCCTTATCTTATTTGAACAGCGGGTTTAAGGATTTCAGCTCACTCCTCAGTGGCCCAATCATAAATCAACATGAAACAAGATGGGAATCAGAAAGTATCATTACAAAACAGACTAATGAAACCATCCAGCGCTTGTAAATGACCTAGAGATCAAACAGATATTGACTCCCTATAGTCCCATCCAACCTTCTTTCAGTGTCTTCACTTTATCCTTCCCACTGTGACACAGTTTCTATTTGAGGCCAGCCTTTGGTAATACAGATTCCTTTGTACACCAGTTTCCATTATTGAAAGGCACAGCATTTTAGCTGATAAATTGTTTCACTGCTTCGGAGATTCTAATTCTGGAGTCACCAGAGGGATATTATCTGGTCCTGTTGACTGCTCTGCTTGAGCCTTTCCCCCACTAGTGATGTATAATAGTAAATATTCATAACATCAGCCACCATATATAGGATTAACATGATCCTAAAATTACCATACATAGGGGTATATGGGTCCTACTTGTGAAACAATGTCAGATTGAAAACAAAAATGATAGTTGAAGTTGTATTATAGCGCTCCCTTTTACAACTCGCACTTCACATGATGAGTTAATTCACTCAGAACAGCCAGACTGATCAAACCGTAACCTTAGTAAGCATAAAGTTCCCCATGAAAATCAAACAATACAACCAGTTAGAATTTCAGCAGATTCATGGAGGTTTTTTTTTTTTTTCATCCAAATCATGCAAAACTTCTGTCAAAGCTTTCTGCTATGGCATTATATTATTAATCTAATTAGGTTGATGATTGATTTAAAAAAATCAAGTGCAAGAAATACAAGGCAGTGTATTACAAGGCAGTGTAAATATGAGAAGGGCATGCCTCACGAGTACGCTTAATCCAACTGATCTGAAAACAAATAACAGAATGCTGATATTTTATTTTAGTTAGCCACAGTTTAAGATGGTTTGTAGCAGGAATGTCACTATTGATGTACGGATAGGGGGCTATGCTTTTACTAGGGATTCTGAGGGCATGGCATCATGGAATGGCTCTTCTCATGGAAACCCGATTTTGTTCACAGCAGGTTAGGGCTACCCGGTCACTTTACAGCAGATTAGCCCCACCCAGTCACTTTACAGCAGGTTAGCCCAACTCAGTCACTTTACAGCAGATTAGCCCCACCCAGTCACTTTACAGCAGGTTAGGGCTACCCAGTCACTTTACAGCAGATTAGCCCTACTCAGTCACTTTACAGCAGATTAGGGCTACCCGGTCACTTTACAGCAGGTTAGGGCTACCCAGTCACTTTACAGCAGGTTAGGGCTACCCGGTCACTTTACAGCAGGTTAGCCCTACTCAGTCACTTTACAGCAGGTTAGGGCTACCCGGTCACTTTACAGCAGGTTAGCCCTACTCAGTCACTTTACAGCAGGTTAGGACTACTCAGTCACTTTACAGCAGGTTAGCCCTACTCAGTCACTCTACAGCAGGTTAGGGCTACCCAGTCACTTTACAGCAGGTTAGCCCTACTCAGTCACTTTACAGTAGGTTAGGGCTACTCAGTCACTTTACAGCAGGTTAGGGCTACTCAGTCACTTTACAGCAGGTTAGGGCTACCCAGTCACTTTACAGCAGGTTAGCCCTACCCAGTCACTTTACAGCAGGTTAAGGCTACTCAGTCACTTTACAGTAGGTTAGCCCTACTCAGTCACTTTACAGCAGGTTAGCCCTACCCAGTCACTTTACAGCAGGTTAGGGCTACTGAGTCACTTTATAGCAGGTTAGCCCTACTCAGTCACTTTACAGCAGGTTAGGGCTACCCAGTCACTTTACTGCAGGTTAGCCCTACTCAGTCACTTTACAGCAGGTTAGCCCTACCCAGTCACTTTACAGCAGATTAGGGCTACCCAGTCACTTTACAGCAGGTTAGCCCTACTCAGTCACTTTACAGCAGGTTAGGGCTACTCAGTCACTTTACAGCAGGTTAGCCCTACTCAGTCACTTTACAGCAGGTTAGGGCTACCCAGTCACTTTACAGCAGGTTAGCCCTACCCAGTCACTTTACAGCAGGTTAAGGCTACTCAGTCACTTTACAGTAGGTTAGCCCTACTCAGTCACTTTACAGCAGGTTAGCCCTACTCAGTCACTTTACAGCAGGTTAGGGCTACTCAGTCACTTTACAGCAGGTTAGCCCTACCCAGTCACTTTACAGCAGGTTAGGGCTACTGAGTCACTTTATAGCAGGTTAGCCCTACCCAGTCACTTTACAGCAGGTTAGCCCTACCCAGTCACTTTACAGCAGATTAGGGCTACCCAGTCACTTTACAGCAGATTAGCCCTACTCAGTCACTTTACAGCAGGTTAGGGCTACCCAGTCACTTTACAGCAGGTTAGGGCTACTCAGTCACTTTACAGCAGGTTAGCCCTACCCAGTCACTTTACAGCAGGTTAGGGCTACCCAGTCACTTTACAGCAGATTAGGGCTACCCAGTCACTTTACAGCAGATTAGGGCTACCCAGTCACTTTACAGCAGATTAGGGCTACCCAGTCACTTTACAGCAGATTAGCCCTACTCAGTCACTTTACAGCAGGTTAGGGCTACCCAGTCACTTTACAGCAGGTTAGGGCTACTCAGTCACTTTACAGCAGGTTAGCCCTACCCAGTCACTTTACAGCAGGTTAGGGCTACCCAGTCACTTTACAGCAGATTAGGGCTACCCAGTCACTTTACAGCAGATTAGGGCTACCCAGTCACTTTACAGCAGGTTAGCCCTACTCAGTCACTTTACAGAAGGTTAGGGCTACCCAGTCACTTTACAGCAGGTTAGGGCTACTCAGTCACTTTACAGCAGGTTAGCCCTACCCAGTCACTTTACAGCAGATTAGGGCTACCCAGTCACTTTACAGCAGGTTAGCCCTACTCAGTCACTTTACAGCAGGTTAGGGCTACTCAGTCACTTTACAGCAGGTTAGCCCTACTCAGTCACTTTACAGCAGGTTAGCCCTACCCAGTCACTTTACAGCAGGTTAGCCCTACCCAGTCACTTTACAGCAGGTTAGCCCTACTCAGTCACTTTACAGCAGGTTAGGGCTACTCAGTCACTTTACAGCAGGTTAGCCCTACCCAGTCACTTTACAGCAGGTTAGGGCTACTGAGTCACTTTATAGCAGGTTAGCCCTACCCAGTCACTTTACAGCAGGTTAGCCCTACTCAGTCACTTTACAGCAGATTAGGGCTACCCAGTCACTTTACAGCAGATTAGCCCTACTCAGTCACTTTACAGCAGGTTAGGGCTACCCAGTCACTTTACAGCAGGTTAGGGCTACCCGGTCACTTTACAGCAGGTTAGCCCTACCCAGTCACTTTACAGCAGATTAGGGCTACCCAGTCACTTTACAGCAGGTTAGCCCTACTCAGTCACTTTACAGCAGGTTAGGGCTACCCAGTCACTTTACAGCAGGTTAGCCCTACCCAGTCACTTTACAGCAGGTTAAGGCTACTCAGTCACTTTACAGTAGGTTAGCCCTACCCAGTCACTTTACAGCAGGTTAGCCCTACTCAGTCACTTTACAGCAGGTTAGGGCTACTCAGTCACTTTACAGCAGGTTAGCCCTACCCAGTCACTTTACAGCAGGTTAGGGCTACTGAGTCACTTTATAGCAGGTTAGCCCTACCCAGTCACTTTACAGCAGGTTAGCCCTACCCAGTCACTTTACAGCAGGTTAGCCCTACCCAGTCACTTTACAGCAGATTAGCCCTACTCAGTCACTTTACAGCAGATTAGCCCTACCCAGTCACTTTACAGCAGATTAGCCCTACTCAGTCACTTTACAGCAGATTAGGGCTACCCAGTCACTTTACAGCAGGTTAGGGCTACTCAGTCACTTTACAGCAGGTTAGGGCTACCCAGTCACTTTACAGCAGGTTAGGGCTACTCAGTCACTTTACAACAGGTTAGCCCTACCCAGTCACTTTACAGCAGATTAGGGCTACCCAGTCACTTTACAGCAGATTAGCCCTACTCAGTCACTTTACAGCAGGTTAGGGCTACCCAGTCACTTTACAGCAGGTTAGGGCTACTCAGTCACTTTACAGCAGGTTAGGGCTACCCAGTCACTTTACAGCAGATTAGGGCTACCCAGTCACTTTACAGCAGGTTAGCCCTACTCAGTCACTTTACAGCAGGTTAGGGCTACTGAGTCACTTTACAGCAGGTTAGCCCTACCCAGTCACTTTACAGCAGGTTAAGGCTACTCAGTCACTTTACAGTAGGTTAGCCCTACCCAGTCACTTTACAGCAGGTTAGCCCTACTCAGTCACTTTACAGCAGGTTAGGGCTACTCAGTCACTTTACAGCAGGTTAGCCCTACCCAGTCACTTTACAGCAGGTTAGGGCTACTGAGTCACTTTATAGCAGGTTAGCCCTACCCAGTCACTTTACAGCAGGTTAGGACTACTCAGTCACTTTACAGCAGGTTAGCCCTACCCAGTCACTTTACAGCAGATTAGCCCTACTCAGTCACTTTACAGCAGATTACGGCTACCCAGTCACTTTACAGCAGGTTAGCCCTACTCAGTCACTTTACAGCAGATTAGGGCTACTCAGTCACTTTACAGCAGGTTAGGGCTACTCAGTCACTTTACAGCAGGTTAGGGCTACCCAGTCACTTTACAGCAGGTTAGCCATGCCCCCATCCTTGCTAGTTTCTATGCATACTTAATCTAATAAAGTATGCACTAGCCTGGTTCTACCTGGCTAATCTATTTGCTTAGTCTGTAGCTACTCAGTAACAGTAGAAGTACTGCAACATTTGCCTATTTTTAAATTATTTTTGTACTAGCAGATGCCATTGT
The DNA here is from genome assembly GCF_027358585.1 of Pangasianodon hypophthalmus. NCBI lineage: Eukaryota > Metazoa > Chordata > Actinopteri > Siluriformes > Pangasiidae > Pangasianodon > Pangasianodon hypophthalmus. The sequence goes on from NC_069713.1 coordinate 16,274,593, forward strand.
TGCTCCTGAAACAGTTCTTCACGTGTTACTGATGGGGCAAGGTGTGCCCCAGGTGAGGTGACCATTCAACTAGAAAAAGATTTCATTTACATACAGCAGTTTTAAAGACAGCCTGGTTAAATCTAAGGGATAAATCGGTAATGTAAAAATTATTAAATTTTTAATTCTTTAAGCAAATTTATTATAACAGGTATATATCATGTACATAGTGTATGTTTTTATACGTTTTAAGTCACACAAATGTTATAAGTTGACTTGGACATGTAAATGGCCCCAAAATATCTGTCATAAATTTTTATAGTAGCAATGAGTGTAAAACTGATCATAAATATGGATGTTTGGTCAAGTTGTCACAGATTATTCACATCAAGCAAAGATGTTGAAATTGGTCCTAAATATGTTAGTCAAATATAGGTTTTTATTGGATTTATTGTTTGAATAAATCTCAGGAATGGAGTTATTGAGTTGAAATTGTTGCCCATATGAAAGTGTTTAAGTTATGTTTTCCTCCATCATTTAATCAATAATAAATAAAGACAATGATTATGCACCATTCTACCAGACCTGTAGTCCCTCTGTCCAGTCTATCATAAAAAAAAAAAATTACCTTACAAATTATACCAATTATACCAGCAGTGCTGTTGACTATCATGCCAAACTTCCAGAGTCATGTCTAATTGCAATTTGCAGACAACCTTAATAGAAGAGGAAGATTAGAAGTGCATTGGTTCCTTGTATCGATTTGTTTAAATAAGAAAGAGCATTAGATTAGAAACAAACAGAAAACTGCTTTAAGATCAATAGCCTTGGCCAACTATCAGCATCTGTGTTCATCAAGATAAAAATTGCAATCATTTCTCCCACTGCAACAGTAATGACCAGTAATGTAATAACAGTGAGATTGAGTAAGACCCCCAGAGCTTATGCATGCACTTATAGACAAAATGGAATTATATAATCAATTACGAACTCCTCTAATGCTATTCCTTAACACAATCATGCAGGATGCTCTTGTCACACAGCCACGATTATTATAAATCTCTCCCAGCAAAGCCACAAACCTCAACTGGTATGATATCATCAAAGCAGCTGCGCAACCAAAAAAAGCCAAGGGCAAAGGAGCCTCACAGGTTTCAGTTCAACAGGAGAGAGTGAGAGAGATGCAGCACTGTGGTAGAGACAAGGAGAGATTTAGTGGAGAGCCTGCTGCCCCAGCATCAGCATTTTCCCCCACCCAAATCTCTCCATTCTGACTTTCACTCGTTAATCAAGTCCCTATTTATGCCCATTTACATTAGCCAGGCCAGCCCTCTGCGCCTGCAGGCCGTGCCAGCTAGTTTCTGTTAAACAAGTCTAAAGAAATCGATGGCAGCAGTACGCCATTCAACAAGTCAAAGGGAGGGGAAAGCATTTCCGAGGATCTTTCAGCGAGAATGCTGCCAATTTTCTTTGTATTATGAAAGCAGAAGCCCTATTAGTTCTGCCTAAAGCAGAAGATTTTAGATTGACTGCTATTTCTTTTGTATCTAGTAGGCTATTCACTATAATGTCAAGCGTTTTGGATTGATTTGAGTATATAAATAATACCAATAGTAGTAGTAGTAGTAGTAGTAGTAATAGTAAGAACATAATGTATTGATTCAACCTTTCCATCTGTGTGGATCTACTGATTTTCTGAGACATGCTGTGTCTAGTGACCATTTAGTAATTCACTTTAGAGAATAGTCATCCATTCATCCAATTTTCTAGGCTTGGTATTTAGTAAGATTTCTAAAAGATGGCACCAAGAACTTGTACCACATCGCAGAAATGTAAATAGTGGCAATTAGCCTGGTTCTACCTGGCTAATCTATTTGCTTAGTCTGTCTGTAGCTACTCAGTAACAGTAGAAGTACTGCAACATTTGCCTATTTTTAAATTATTTTTTGTACTAGCAGATGCCATTGTTGCTCCTGAAACAGTTCTTCACGTGTTACTGATGGGGCAAGGTGTGCCCCAGGTGAGGTGACCATTCAACTAGAAAAAGATTTAATTTACATACAGCAGTTTTAAAGACAGCCTGGTTAAATCTAAGGGATAAATCGGTAATGTAAAAATTATTAAATTTTTAATTCTTTAAGCAAATTTATTATAACAGGTATATATCATGTACATAGTGTATGTTTTTATACATGAAGTCACACAAATGTTATAAGTGGACTTGATTCAACCTTTCCATCTGTGTGGATCTACTGATTTTCTGAGACATGCTGTGTCTAGCGACCATTTAGTAATTCACTTTAGAGAATAGTCATCCATTCATCCAATTTTCTAGGCTTGGTATTTAGTAACATTTCTAAAAGATGGCACCAAGCACTTGTACCGCATTGCAGAAATGTAAATAGTGGCAATTAGCAGTGCTGTTTCCAAATCAGCTGCATGTATTTATGCTTATGCCACTATTATGGCCTTTAAAGCAGGACAGGTTGTTTAAAACTTACATAAGTGGGTATGAGAGTATAATTCTGATGCAACTGTTTACCTTAACTGTGTAAATTTTATGGACAGCCTGATCAACACATTTTCCTCTTTATTTTGAGTTAATGAACAACTAAAAGATCCTCCTTTGTTCTTTCACTCAGATGCAAGCGCATGTATAGAGAGCATAAAAACCATTACCCCTCTCTCTCTTACAAATAAATCTCTCTCTTTCTCTCTTCCATGGCTTTCTCTTCTGCTCTCATTCTCTCTGTTATTCTGTTTCTGAACAAACTGCATTTCAAACACTGCATTTGTTGCAGAGCTACTGAGTATAGTGTGTGTTTGCACATTTTCACACCGGTGTCTTCAGTCCAGCTCTTACGTTAAAAGCAGTAAGACCAAAATGACAGTTATTCCACGATATTTTCAGCAACTCGGACTTATCAGCAGCCTCATTTAGTTTCTGATTTTGTTATAGCCTAAGTTAAAAAAATAAACACATTAATATACATATTTTGTTGTTGTACTCTTTTATTGTTTTACACAAGCAGTATACATTTTATTGCATGATAGATCAGATATTTAATACAAAAATGACATTTCTAATTTTATTTATTTGGGTACTGTAAGCTTTACCTAACTTCAGTCTCTTGCACCTAGTCAAGGCTTTCTCTCTTGCACTCTATCTGTTCTTCAAGCGCAGAAGTAAATTAATTATAGTTTAGCATAGCTAGATGCTATACTCTAACCTGCCCTAGGTGTGAATGAGGATTTGAATGTATGTTTGCATGATGCCCTGCAAAGGATGATGTGCCATTCAGGGTGTGTCCCTGCCTTGTACCCAGTGTTCATAGGGTAGGCTCTGACAAAGATAAACTGCTTACAGAAGATGAATGAATAGCTAGATATCAGTTATAGCTATATAAAAAGCCACAGCTGTATAATATGCCTTACAGGGAGACAAAAATGATCAGTCAGTGCTGTTGTGCTAGTTTTTGGCTAAGCTAGTTAGACTGCTCCCGAGTGTGGTATGCTTGTTTGGTTTTTGTTTGTTTGTTTTTGGATTTTCCTCAAAGATTTGGTCATCTGCAAATTTCCATCCACCAGCCAGCTCTCTGCTATCATATGACAGCTCCCAATCAGGGAGGCTAAAGGCTAACACATGTTTCCTCTGAGACATATGAAGCCAGCCAGATGCATCTTTGTGAACTGCTGCTCATGCTATGTCACAGGGCAGCATAACATCCTCGGAGGAAAGTGCTATCTGCCCTCTTACACATATAGAAGCTCACAGACACCCACGATTGGTTTGTGTCAATGCGATTGACCAGGGAGAGAGAGTATGCCATCCCTCCCACCCAGAGAACATGACCAATTTTGCTCCCAGCTATGGATGGCCGTGGCACTGTCAGGATTCAAATTCACGATCTCCCACCAATTGGGTGAATGCATTTCTGTAGCACCAAGAGTGTAGTATGTCTGACCTATAGGTGATTTAGGCATTTAGAATCATAAGGCATGTGTCTTTAGAAGGATTAGCAAAGCCAACATTAGAGCTAAAACAAGAAACAGTCTAATGCCTTGTTTATACTTCAGGGTCTATGTATTTATGAAGATGAGGATGTCATCTGTGGCTGACCATTATACTTGCAGCAACATGAATGTATACTCCAGAAGTAATATGAAAAAAAAAATTAATAGGAATAGTTTCACTGCAGAAAAATTAAAGAGAAGAAGCAAGGTATTGGTTATGACACACTGAAGTTTTAAATCATATTTTGCTATTAGATATTAAAGTTAATCATATACAGGAGGTAGTTTGGGATTTTTCATCTCCACAGAAAAAGATGAGTCAAAGACGAGCTTGGATATTGAATACAAAAAGAGCATATGTTATCAACCTTCAGCACTTCACTTTCAGACCTTACAGTGCAAGTAATATGAATTATTATTATTGTATGAAGTAATATCCAGCTACAGTTCTGAACACCAAAACTTCAGCTCGGCCAAATAAGCCAGTAGAGCACTAAGCCAATCCTATATTTTTATAAAGTTCAGTTATGTTATAATAAGACCCTTCTCTCCCCTTTTGTCTCAGTGTTGAGGTTTTTCTTTTTTTTTATCAGTGTTTTCTGCTAATTATAGCACCACATGCTGTGTAAGCACATATTTCAAATTGGATATCACATTAATTAAATTTAAATAATCATTCAGATAAGTAGAGAGTTGGCAAGGACACAACCAAGTTATAGGAATATTTCGTGGGAATGTTTCAAACCCCGGAAGAATATTCACTTTCCTGCACAACCAAACAGTGTTTGCTTGAAGGAGGGTTGATGAACTGCACCTTAAATAAACACAATGTGCTGGTAGAATCAGAGTGCCTCTCTGCACCTTGCTTACCCATACAGCCCTCTATGAAAATGTACCTCAATGTAGAAATTATAAACCAACCTTAATAAAGTTAATGGGAACAACAGTTACAGAAATGACAAGGGTTCATGTAGTAACAGCATAAGCAATCATATCTCCTAGATACCAAACTGAATGAGTTCTGCAACTGTCTGTTCTCAATGCTGAAACCACCAGTTACTGCAGCAGCACTTGCCCGCAGCAAGCCTCAGCTGACCATTCCTCACTGACCTCAGGGAGCCAGGAAAAGCATGTTCAGCCTTACTAAAGTAGTTTGCTGAGGCCTACAGTAGTTTTTTTTTTACAGTGGTCTTCATATCTGGCCTGTAGCAAGTGTCTGACACTGGACTGGTGGATTGGTCTAATAAGACATCCACACAAAATCTACACAGACACATTGGTTGATGGACCATTCAATAATCCTAACTACTGTATATTGAGCTGATAACACACAAGCTCTAGCTGACCACCTTCTGTGTATTACTTTCATTTCATGGATCTGTTCCACTGCAAGAGATTTTTGCATTATTATTTTGCATGGCAAACCAGCCTTTCAGCCCATAAAAAAATCCCCCTGTGCCCCATCGGCCAAAGTCTAGGAACTGGCCTGTAGAAGAACCATGTGCCCCAAAGGCCATCTTCTAGGACAGTGGCCTGTAGAATAACCCTGGTTCCCACAGGCCACTGTCTAGAGCTGTATCTGAAGGGTGTGCTGCTACTGGTGCTCCTCCCTCTGCCTCTCACTGGTGATCTGTATGAATGTCCATATTAGGAAGTAGGCTCCTTAGCATCATACTGTATGTATCCCTTTTCAGCTGTCTTAAAGGAAATATATGCCATGCTAATTAGTTTCTAGGATAAGAGAATAATACTAATTAAAGCCTGCTTGTGTGCAGATAGACATCAATATCATTATTAATATTTAGCTTTTTCTCAAACGCATGCAGACTCAAACTTTACAGATGGCATCTACTGCAGCAATGACCCTTCCACAATCTGTCACACCGACAGATTTCTTTTTTTTTTACTCCTCACTGTCATGCTGACATCAGTGTCTTCTTTTTTCTTTGCTTTTTCACTCTGTCCTCCCCCTGTTCCCAGCGCTGTCTGTTCTGGCACTTGCAAACGGCAACACTGTCTGAACACTTGTTCTCCAGGCTGCCCTTAGGATACAGGCAGTGTGCAAAACCAAGAAACTCCATAGTCTCTCATCCCTCCCTTGCTCCATCTCATCCGCCCCTTAAAAATGTTCATCTTCATTTAAGACTCCTGCTTCCTCCGTAATCAACATAAATAAGCACTTTCCTCCCCATACCCGTTCAGCAGAGATGTATACCTCCATTAATGTGGTTTGTGGGGATAAATAATTCAGCAGAAGAGATAAGTGAAATGTGTTGGGTTATAAATATGGCCTTGGAGGAAGAGAACAGCACAGACACAGCAGAATAAGATAAGGGTAATGTTGGCCTTTGCTTTCCATTTAGCCTTCTGGGAAGCTGAGCCTGAAGTCCTATAATCATATGAAATCCATCTGAGGGTAAGTGAAAGGAGGGGTGGGGGGGTTGGGGGGGGGGGGGGGGGGGGGGGGGGTAAAAGAGGACTGTACAACAACAAAAAATATGAACATTCTCATATAGTGAGTCAGATCTATTAGAAAATCGGGAGGAAAAGCATAAGATCACATCACAGTATTTCACAGCAACATTAGCTCTTGAATGTTAGTAGTTAATATGACTGGGTGAAAACTGAACTATTATTTGCAATATTTTGTTTTACATATAACTTTAATCAACCTACACTGCACATATTCCATCACTACTAAAGGAATAACCTAACTGCTGATTCATTTCATTATCATATTTTCTGTACACTACCTTGTACACATCCAGCTAGTAGCATGCTACTTAAGGAACCTCTTAAAGGATGACATCATCTCTTGTGAAATTATGTTTAAATTAATGCATTTCTGGCATTAATTAATGGGGTTTCTTCTGTTTTACAGTGTTTAAAATTAACTGCTTAATTCAAAAGCTTCTAATGACAAGCTGCGGCTCTCTGGGGAAATACACATTCTGCTTCATATAAAATTGGTTTGTGTCATATGACCTGTCAAGCAAATTGCATTTTACTAATTTTGTTACAGATTTCCTTAACTGAGATAATATTCGAGATGTTATAAGATTAAATTAGGGCGAGCACGGTGAGTTAGTGGTTAGCATGTTTGCTTCACAGCTCCAGGGCTGGGGGTTCGATTTCCTTTGCCCTGTGTGAGGCTTCCTTGCCACTCCAAAGACATGCGTTGTAGGCTGACTGGCATCTCTAAATTGTCTGTAATGAGTGAATGGGTGTGTGAATGTTTGTGCGATTGTGCCCTGCAATGGCTTGGCACCCCATCCAGGGTGTCCCCCGCCTGGTGCCCCGAGTCCCCTGGGATAGGCTCAAGGCTCCCCACAACCCTGTGTAGGATAAGCGGTACAGAAAATGGACGGATGCATAAGATTAAATTATTTTTAAGCCATTAAATTTGATATCCATCTTTATTTAGTCACATTTGTAGCCACCATGAAAAGTGATCAGAATTAGCCCTCAATGCTGAACCTAAAGCAAATTCAAGCTACAAATTACCAGTAAAATTGACTGTAACTTTTTTTTCAGTGAAATATGGTATGTTTTATTCTCAGGTCAATTAGTGGAAGCACATACCTATCATTGAAGCCTGCTGGAAAGCTCAAGGCCTTTTAGCACTATGCACTGCACACTCTTCTGTCGCTTTCCACTTGTCTTCAACAGCCCTGTTGAAAACCCGACATTTTAATTGCCTTTGGAATAAAGAGAATCGCTATCATTACAGCTATCTGAATCCCTGGGATCAGGGGCTGGGAGAGAAGCAGGACATCATCTGACTGAGTAAAAATGCAGAGCTCAGGGACGCAAGTGAGTAATTGGAGGCACTGTGAGGAAGGCAGACCTGGGGCTACCCCCGAGCAACATTACCTGCAGCCATTGAAAACAGATTGGTAATTACCCTGCATAGGTTTCTATTCTTTTCTAATGTCACCACTGTTTAAAACAGCTACTACACTTTCTCTCTCACACACACATCAGCACACTCATTAACTCTTAACATGCAGGTAAAGGCCATGGAAGTGATAATTAGAGACGATCAATTCAGCATCCTTTACATTCTTCTATTAAGTGTTTCTCTATTTTTCCTAAAGGTGTGTGTTAACAGCCTGCCTACAAGACTCTTCCTTTGACTAACTAGATACGTGCCTTGAGAACAGTAATGCCCGTTTATTTCAATTACCTTCAATTCAATTTTATTTGTATAGCACTTTTAAAGAATAGACACTGACACAAAGCAGCTTTCAGGAAATCCAGATTTAGATCTAGATCCCCATTTAATGTGATTAGGTTTGACAAGGAAAATGGAGAAATGAATTAGGTGTAATCATGCCGGAGTTGAGACGCACCTGGTTAAAGACACAGGGGAGTGAATGATAGACAACCATGTGTTTACACCAAGAGCTACACTAATTATAGTCTAACTCAGTGCAAACATCAGCACCCATGCCAAATAAAAACTCATAGGCTACAATAATATGGCCACGCAAGGCATTTGATGTAAAATTAACCTTGTTTTCAGAACAAGATTGAGAACAATGACTAGTGGGATAAATAACAACAAGCTGAGATGAAGAAAACTGAATTATGTTATACTGCAAATGTATCCATTTCAGCCATGGCTCTGTTGAAGTGCTATGAAATAGCGTATTTATTTCAGTTTACTCTGACTGTATTTTAATATGTATTTTAATATTTGTAAAGTAATTAATGCTTCGTTAGTGCATTATTATCCTTCTATGTAGTATTTTAGAAGGACATTAGTGACACATTTATGCATATACCATAAAGGAGGATTTTTTTCATCATTGAACATAGACTATTTCAAGTCCTCTATAGTGTAGCAGTTTTATAACCAGTGAGACTCCAAAAACTCTCTGCCTTGTGAGTGATTAAGGGGTGTTGCTGAGCAATTGTTTATATTCATCAGCTTTAATGAGCTAACAATAAGATAAAGAATGAAACAGCAAGACAGCAAACAACTCAATCTCAGCTTTTTTTTTTTTTTTTTTTTCCTTTAATTTACCTTCCTATGCAAATTTGTTTGTTAAACCCATTTTGTTTGACGGTCTACTATTTCTGAACATTTGTGAATAACAAAAGGTATGTTATGTGCAAAACCTAAGTGTTAAACTGACAGATGTCTCTGAAGGCCATTCAAGCATCAGTTGTGCCATCAGTTAAAGAAGGACTTTCTTCAAGAATTAATATAATGATTTGCCCTTACACTTTCTAGCTAAGTGGCAGAGAGTGCACTGCTTTTCCAGAAAGTTGTTAGCTATATAAGTTATCTGTTAGACCAAGCTACAGTATTAAAGCATCAAATGCAAACATCCACCTGATACAGATTAAGAGCTTCACCGAGTTCTTGGCTGACAGGAGTAGAACCTGATATCATCTTCTGCTGATGTAACCTATCCGCCTCAAGGTTCAACGTGTTGTGCATTCTGAGATGCTTTTCTATTCACTATGGTTATAAAGAGTGTTTTTTTTTTCTTTGAGATACCATGACCTTCCTATCAGCTCACCCCAATCGTGCTGTTTGAAGTGAACATTAACTGAAGCTTTTGACCTGTGATTTTATGCATTGCGCTGCAGCCACATGATTGGCTGATTGGATAATTGCATGAATGCGCAAGTCAGCTGTCATAAGTTTTAATGTCAAGCTGAGCCATATGTGACATATTTTCATTATGACATTTTCCATGACTGGCTGACTTATGTTAGAACGTCATGATGTTCATAACTGTCTGTGCATAGTGCATGACACTGTCACAACAGAGTTAATTATATTTTCTTTATCTCTAATTTAGTGCCTGGCTTTAATTAGAGTTCAGCCTTAATGTTTGACATTTCACATCGTCAAAGTGTAAATAAAAGCATTTTTTAGAGCCTTAATAACACATTTATAAGTATTTCATAAATCCTTTTTTAAGCAATGCTAGAGAATTTAAGAAAGTCTTATGTCAAAACTGATAAGGGTGACATTAGAGGTGTCATGTGTCTTTACCTGAAAGAGAGAAAAGAGTGCAACCAATTAATCAATTATCATTATGGACAGACTGTTCAAAATAATAAGACCTACATATGTATTGGCACACTCGATTTTCATTTGCATCCATTGCAGCTCCCCTTTAACCTCTCAACAACACTAACAATCCACCTGAGGAGTGATTTTGGCAAAGCGACTGCTCGATAGCCTGATCGTACAAATTGCTTTTTAATGTTTTTGCACAATGGCCCAAAACAAATTGAATTGTTTTTCATCTGAAATCCGCAGTAGGGCTATTTAAAGAGGGGAGATATATGTTCACTAAGCTGAGCATGCTTCACCATCTATGTATGTGTTGTGGAAGGAACTGAGCTTTGTTGATGGATTTGGGACCAGTGAATAGTCTCTGTGAAACCCAATATGGCAGCACAAGCACTCCTCAGAGGAGAGCGGTACTGCAGTGAAAACACTCTTTATGAGCACCAAGAGAGACACTGACAAAATTGATGTGAACAATGTAAAAAGTAGCAAATGTAAAAACGAACTTTTATGCTTTTAATCTCATTAAAAGCAATATACTAATTCAGACAATTCACTGTGCTCACAACATTGTGGCCGAATATTACTATATTCATGCTGAAATGCAGCGATACTGAATAAATCAAGCTGTTCTATTATCATAGATGCACAAATTTAAGGCACAGTCATGTCCAGCTGTTTTCTATATATCAGCATTACATTAAATTAGGAATAACACACAACGGGCAGTGCTGTTATAGGAAAGTAATCTATGTGGGGGTGGTGTGATACAGGCTGAGGCGTAATATCTTATTCCCCTTATACAATTTCTAATTAAATGATGAATGGCACATCACAAATTTATAGTTACGTTTAATGTTACAGTTACAGTCATTTGCTCACCAGTCTCAATTTTTGTGTTCTCTCTTAAAGATCACTCACTCAGTCACTTTCAGTAACCTCTTATCCTGGTCTGTGCTGCAGTGGATTCAGAGCCTATCTTAGGAAGACTTGGTGTGAGGCGGGAAAACACCCTGGATGGGATCACTGTCCATTGCAGTCTCATAAAGTTAATAAGACCAAAAAATGCAGAATGTCATTTTACAGCGAAACCGGGGAAAAAAATCCTCTGTCCTGAAGACTTCTTTGAGTTGGAAAGCTTACTGACAAACGCTGTGACCCGAGACTCAAGACTCCAGATTATATGGAGCTTCCACCATACAAGTCCCCGTGTATGAGGTGTTACTATAACATATTAAAACAAGCACATTTATATAGATCATTTATTTTACAGCTGAAACTACTGCCAGTAGTTTCGGCTATTGTCAGGCTATTGTAGAAAATGAATCCACACCTTCTGATTCAAGAATTAAACAGCATGGTGGTATAACAGAAATCATTGCCTGATATGTCTGCTACCTACCTGGAAATTTGGAGTGATAAGTGAAGGGCAGATAGTTCTGAATTTGGCCCTAGGCACTGATTGCCCCTGAACATTTCCCTTATGCATGGGCAACTCTGCCTGTTCCATACCTGCACCCTGAGCCATGCTAACATGCCAAACAGAGATCACTTTAGAGTAATATTAATTAAAGCATGAGATTGTGTGAAACTTTGTTGTATAATAATTGAGTTTTACATACTTCCGTGAGGAAAGACAATGAGAGGATGATAAACACAAAATTAAAAAAAAAAAAAAACAATGTTTGCTCTGAGATCCAGCTATCATCAGATTTAAGTAAGCATGCATTTAATTAACATACCAGTCCTCTGGAGCATACCTCGATATTTATTTATACAAGGAAAAACACTGCGTTTTTCTCATCCCTGCTCTTCTGTAGAATTGGAATTTGTCTAATGATTTACAAGGAGATGAGGAATTCAGTAACTGAGAAGAAGACAATTATTTACCGAGTGGATTTCACCATCCCCAATTTATAAAATAACTGTTAACAGCTGCACCAGTGGAAAATGTGACACTAGATTTAACCAGTGCGTAGTTGATGTGATGAGTGAACCATTTATTCTATTTTATATTGTCTCCAGGAATGACATTTTTTCAACAAAGCATGCAGTAAAAAGACATTTTTTAACATCTAAGAACCTTTGATTTACCACAGTTGTGTTACATTATTAAACCGCATTTTATACACTTATCTCTGTTTACCTTATGCACTTCTTCCTCCTTCTCTGACTGAATTGAAGGAGAGAAGCCAATCAAATTTTGCTAAAGGAGTTTACTATTTATTTCCCATCATTAAGAAAAAGCAAGAAAATTGGGGGATAGTTTGAGGGACGAGAGACGTATAACTACTAATTCTGAAACATTAAGTAGTAACATTCCTTGGGTCACTAATGAGAATTAATTAAAATTTAATTTATCAAATATACTTGATAAATTATTACAAATGAATAATTTGATTAATGCTTTATTTATTTATTTATTTAACCATCTATCTACTTAACTACCTACTGTCACAGCTTCCCTCTCAGCATGCACTGCAGTTCCCAGCACGGTGAGTGCTGCTTGAGTTTTCAGCATGTTTTTGATTATTACTTAGGTTTTGTTTTCTCTTCCCCTGTTAGCTCACTGAGTACATCTGTGTTTTGAGCTTTCACACCTACCTATTAGTAACATTCATTCATCTTCAATAAGTTCTTTGTCCTGGTCAGGGTCATGGTGGTTCCAGATGCTATCCTGGGAACAGTGGTGGGAAACAGTACATGCAGGGCACCATACACGCTCACTCACTCACTCACTCACTCACTCACTCACTCATTCACGCTAAGGGGCAATGTAGAGTAGCCAGTCCACTTACTGGCATGTTTTTGGAAGGTGGGAGAAAACTGGAGAACCCAGAAGAAACCCATACAGTTTATTTATTTATTTTTACAGAGAATATCTATTTTTAAGTTGATACCCCCCAGAGGTCCATGAAGCAAAGCCAGGAGGTCCATGATTTAAAACAAATAAATCAATACATCTGTAGTAACAAAATCATGATCCACAAATATCAAGGTGGTTATTATTGAGTTCATAGTTATTACCCTCTTTCACTGGTCAGTTGAATTGAATGGGTTTATTCCAAACCGCATAACTTCATTTCAGGAATAAAAAGTTTTATAGCTCCATTATTTTATAGCCAGTATATTCATTTTTAGAGTTTCATAATGACCTTAATATTTGAATATTTTGATTATGTATATATGAATATTTGATTAAGAGGGGATCTGGGAATTTATTTTACAGTTAAAGTGGTTCCTGGCAGCAAAAAGCTTGAGAACCACTGTTTTAACTAACAGTATTTACTGCATTAGTTAATATTAACAAATCATGAACTTCAGCATTATTAAAGCATCTGCAGTGTTAACAAAGTAACAAAGTTAACATGTATTAATTAGTTAACATTTTTAAATGCACCTGTTTATTCAAGCTATGACTAAAAATAAGATTAAATTTCCTAAATGCTGATAATTAACTGATCTCTGGTCTCCAGGTGTAAATATTATAACTTGTCATTTAGCCTCACATAAATTGTGCCTGCCAATATTTTAATTAAAGTGTTTAAATTGTTCTCTTGTTCTCATTGTGGACTTAATTTTACTCATTGATGGTACGAACATTGGTTAATGCCACACCTCAGCTAATATAAGAGTTAGTTACTTTGTTAATGTTACTTACGGTGTATTAATGTGGAAGTGCATGGTTTGTTGTAATGCAGTAAATAATTTCAGTTAAGGGAACTTTAATGTAAAGTGTTACCTTTAGGTTTTGTTTCTTAATGTTCTACTTGCAGATCTGGTTAATCGGTAACCGAATACATAAAGGAAACAAACTCTTACAGCCTCAGGAAGATCAAGCTTTGGTCCAGTCAACAGAAACACAGAGAATGAGGCAGATGAAAGATGGTGAAATAGACTTGTTGTAGAGGAATGTAAGGATGGATGGAGAGAGAGTGTGATGGTGCAGAAGAGATGCAGAAGTGGCAGGTATTAGAAGACGAGGGAATGGAGCATGGTGGTTGTTGGGGCTAATATATATGCACTCTCAGGTGGGGGAGAAGCTCTCAGCACGAGCAGCCTTCACACAGAATAAAACAGGAAGCAGTGTGAGAAAAGCAATAGGAGTGCAAAGAAACAGAAACACACTGAAGAAAACAGGTTTCACACACTGGCCTTAATGAGCTCCTGGCAATATTTTACCATAATTCTGTCCTGTCTCTGCATCTTAAAATATGCATATGCAACTGCTGTAGAAGTTTTTTTTTTCCACACAGTGATTTACATAATAAAATGATTTTTTAACAAAAATGCATATTGCATATTACTTCCATATTAACTTGCTCATACATTCACTTTTGCCATACTTCCTTTCTCCCTTCTATAGTATGTATATAATGCAACAGTAAAGAAATTGAAGATTTAACAACTTTGTCTCATTCCCCACAATCCCACTGGAACTGTGAGAATGCAGAGTCAGGTAATGTCACAGTAATCCCTTCTTGTTACTGCACCCCATAGGGGCCTATCCACAGCGCTCAGTCTCAATGGCAGGCTCGCAGGCAGCATTCAGAGATGGAGAGCCTGGTAACGAAGCGCTATTTTTAAAAAGCCTCTTTCTCAAATACCAGCAGAGCTTGTTAAGAGCTCATCGTTAGAGAACTCCCATACCATCCCTTCACAGGAGCTCGGAGCGACTGTGCCAAGGCTTAGCGAAAGTGCCAAAGTTGTCACATGTTCTTATGGAGTTAACATCTCACCTTGCTAATCACACCACTGTGGGTGAATGCGGTCAGATGCTGTCAAGTCAACAAGGTAAGTGTCGTGCAATTACTGGCCTAGCGTTCGGAAGGAGCAGGGATAATGTGAGATGTCGGTGTTAGGAGGAGGCCAGATTGGGGCATGTGTGTTAATGCAGACAGCAAGGTTGTGAGGTCATGGAGCATGTAAGGGATGTTATAAAACCTCATAGAAGATCACTGAGACTGAGAACACTTGACTGGAGATGATGGGAGTGAGACATAATTTGCAGGTTTTTTTTAAGAAAAATCAAAATTTTAGGAGATAGAACTTTATGTCATTAGAAATAGAATGATATACAACTTAACGTGATTGGTAATGACATATCTACAGGTATTGAGAAATGTACTAACGGTTAATCCATTTTAAAAGCCCTGTCAGTTTGCCCCAGACACCAAAAGATGCAATAGTTCAAGGTTTAAATGAAAATTACCTAATATTTCTCAAAGCACCTTTGCCAAAGACTGACATTTATAGTAATGCATGTCTCATTCTATTCCTAATGTTGTACTGTATTGTAGAGAAGTGATGGTATAAAAGAGGAATATCTAATTTTACTAGCATTTCTGATGGTGGAAGGGAAAAAAATCAATCAAAGAAATTTATCAAATGTAGGATAAAAGAATAAGTTCAGAGACAGTCAATGCCAAGTGCCTGCTGGGAATTGGGGTGTTATTAGATGAAGCAGCAAGAAGCCCAGGGGGCCCCAGCAAGGAGAACTAAGTGCAAGACAGCTACATTTATCACAGTAAAAGGTCACTTTCTTGACATCAAATGCTGTTCAAAAAAAGAAAGTACCTACGGTTCCAATAACTGATATTATTAACTGTATGTCTTTGAATTATTGGCACCTCCTGTAAAGGAGGAGAAAATGTATTTGTTGGTAAGTAGCTTAAACTCACACTGAAAATGTGAGAAATCAAATCATTAATTGAAGTAAATTTATTCAAAGAAAATAAAACAAAGTCACATAAGTCACAAGTATTGACACCCCTAGAAATGCTGAAGCATGTTATCATATAGGTTTCACTTCTTTAAGTTATGAACTCTTAAGTGGGCATCCATGACCATGAGGTGATACAGACAACAAATTTGCTTAGTCAGTCATCAATATGAAGAAGATTAGAAAATGCGTAAATTAATGAGGAAAGTGTATTGAACTTCATAAATCATATAAGAATATTTTTTAAATAGCCACACATCTGAAGATGCCCATATTCACTGTAAGAACAATCAATAAACATTTAAAACAACTGGAGCTGTAATGAACCAGCCTGGAATGCAAGTGTAGAGCATGGTTACACAATTGTATAGAATGTCTTTGTATACTGTAGCATTATAATTTCCCTTCACTGGAACTAAGAGACCCAAACATGATCCAGCATGACAATGCTCCTGTGCACAGACTGAGCTCCATAATGACATGGTTTGGCAAGGTTGGTGCGGAAGAACACGAGCGTCCTGCACAGAGCCCTGACCTCAACCCCACTGAACACTTTCGGGATGAACTGGAACACTGACTGCACCCCAGGCCTCCTCATCCAACATCAGTGCCTCACCTCACTAATGCTCTTGTGGCTGAATGAACACAAATCCCTACAGCCATGCTTCAAAATCTACAGGAAAGCCTTCCCAGAAGAGTGGGGTTATTACAACAACAAAGGGGGAATAAAACTGGAATGGGATATTCCACAAGCATGTATAGGTATGATGATCAGGTGTCCACAAACATTTGGCCATATAGAGTAGGAGTTTTGCAGAAGAAGGTACTATTTTGGTCTTCAAATCTAAACGCAGATGACGTAATCACAAATTATTTAGACGTCATGCCAGAAGAAAGGATTTTCTTTCATATAACCACAAATGTAAGTGCCTGCAGTTTGCTAGACATTACTGTAACTTGGATTTGAACAAGGTTCTATGCTCAGATGAGACATAAATAGAGCTTTCTGGTGACACTCAAAGTGGGTTTGGTGGAAATAAAAGAATGGTTGTATAGAAAAGAACCTAAACCCAAATGTTAAATATGGTGGAGTATCTGTGATGTGCACTATTTTTCCTCCAAAGGCTGTTGGAACTTCTTAGTACATATGGCATCATGGCTTCCAGGAAATTAAAAAAAAAAAAAAAAAAACCTGATGCATCTACAACCAAGTGGGTCTTGGTTTGATTTTCCAGGAGAACAGTGATCCAAATCTAAGTATTCAATAAACAGAGAATCAAGCTTTTGACATGTCCATCCCAGTTCTGTGACCTAAACCCCACTGAACCATTAAAAACTGTGGGTGAGCTGAAAGGAACATACTGCTACCAACAAGCTAATAACCTTTGATATCAAAGTAAGACAAGAACTTTTACTGAGTGGATCTCACTGATGTGTCCTCAAATTACAATGCCCTCAGGGGCCTGAAAATGAAAAAATGAACTTCAGTGACGAGACATCCAAATGTATTTAAAGAGCCTCTCTTCAGAGCCCTATCCACGTCATGTCACAGTGATTTGCCGAGAAATTTTTAACTAGGGTAATTACTCTAACCATGTGATTAGAATGTCAGCTGATGACATTGGCTAATTAGCACTGACCTGCTTTCTTCCTCGTGCGCAATGGAAAGTGCCAGCACTTCTAGTAGGAGATTCAACAATCTTCACTGGACTCTGACATATAATGGTTTGGATGAGAGGGTGTTAACCGAAAGCGTCTTTTTATATTTTGTGACATTTCAGGCACAGTGTGATGTTCCATGCACTGTATATAATTTGATTTTTAAATGGATTAATTTTCTCTGGCCATCTAGTTCTTTGGATGTTCACTCCAAAATGCAGGCATTTTGTTGGCAATAGGGCTGCTGTGATATTGATCTCAGAGTACAAGCAGTACTAGCTGATCATCTCGAATCATTAAATGAGATAAGAAGATCATACTTTGTGTAACCTAGCATGCACCCAAGTATGAGAATGTGCTTCTGTGTCAGGAGTCACACTGAACTTCATGTATACAAGTCAAACTGCTTTAGACAAAATCACTGATAATAGTGTTGTCTTCAGACGCACCGAAACTGCATTTTGTTTTTGAAGAATTTTGCATGAAATCTTTTGAAATGAACTGCCATTGTTAGTTTAAATGAGTCTCTCTTCTCTTGCCTTTTGGAACAATTATTGAAAGCACTGGCATTTTGCCTTTGTAAAGATATCCTTTCATACATAGCCTACTGTCAATTCATTGGTGTTTTTTTTTTTCTTTTCTTTTTTCTTACTGGCAACTTCATATACTTTTAATTTTATTGTTCCTCGGTTCCCTCTATGATTCATATCTGCTTACCCATCATCCAAATAGTGATTTTAAGCAGTGCGGTCAATTGTTTTAAAAAGTTCTCATGTACCAATTAAAATCTGCCTTCACAATTGGAACAACAATGGAAGTGACAATAACTAATTAAATTTCACACTGCATAATTGACAAGGAAAGTGTTATTCATAAATTAATGATAAGGTTCTATCACATGACTGTTTAACAATAGAGAGTGGTTGCTTTGGAATTCTACCAAGTGAAACAAAACAATCTTAGCCCTTGTCAGAATTCACCTATTTACTATCTGTGAGAATGATCTCCACACAAGTTGCCCTGCAAACACTTTTTTTTTCTTTAAATGGAGATTTAGCACACTGCTGAATGTTGTTCTCACACTGGAAGCAGTGTAGTATATTTAACTCAACAGCGACGTAATTAATTTCAGCTACTGCAGTGCGGCAGTCAAATTAAATAAATTTCTCTCCTATTATCAAGGGGGCATCTTGCCACCAAGCTGCAGATCTAAACGCATTGCATCAGGGATGAGACAGAAGAAAAAAACCTGTTTCCAATAATTACTCCCAGCATATGTTGTACACACGCAAAAAAAAAAAACATGCGATAATTGCACAGGTTAGGGAGTTTCCTGTTTGCTTCCTGTTTGTTCAATAATCATGCCCTTAATTTGCAGCATCTCCCCAGTTGCATTTCACTGAGTAACCTGTAATGAGAATTCCAACAATTAACATTTACTTTCAAGTTTCCCATCCATAAAAATTCATTCAGCTAACTCAAGGGAATGAGTACAAACGTAATTATTCCTTTATACAAAGACAACCTTCCCCTTTTGAATGGCCCATTGTAAAAAAAAATCAGAGGTTGAATTAAGATGCAGCAAGTATTCAGTGTAAACACTGTAACGACTTTTAAAATCATAGCCAGACCAGCATTTAATGTGTTTTACTCATCACAGAATTAGGTTTCAAAGGCTCGTTCAGAAGTGACAGCCCATGAATAGTGACGCTATGCTGAAATGTTAAAAAGTGGTATATATTGAAGTGGTCTACAGGTTTTCTATTGATACAGGCTCTTTCACTCTGTGACAAGTTTCTGAAAATTGGCTAGGATGCTTGTCATAAAACTATACCTCACCCATAATCCCTCTTTGTGAGTAAAGTGGATGAATCATATTTCCTTCAGTCAGAGCAGAATATATTTTGCTTGTGTTGTATTGCAAGATCAAAATGAATAGTCTCCACACAAGCATTTTCCCTTGAAAATTGAAAGAATGCTGCCTGAAAAGGAGAATTTTTGCTGCTAAATTATACAGCATGCAGGAAATAAAGCCTTACCAGTGCACACCGGTTGTCTATGTGCAAAATATGTTCAAAACCCACAATTCAATTACATCAATTAATTCATTCATATTTAGTAAGCAGTTTATCCTGTCAGGGTCATGGTGCATCCAGATCCTATCCCAGGAATTCATGGCATGAGGTGGGAATACATCATAGATTAGATGCCAGTCCATCGCAGGGCACCATGCACACACACATTTATACACCTATTTACACCCAGGGGCAATTTAGTGTAAACAGTTCACCTACTGGTATGTTTTTGGGAGGTAAGGGGAAACTGGAGAACCCAGAGGAAACATGGATATGAGGAGACCATGCAAAACACAACATCGACAGTAACCCAAGCTCAGGATCGAACCAGGGACGCTGGAGCAGTGAGGCAGCAACACTGCCCACTGAACCATCCTGCAACCTCGCTTCAATTACAGTGTTCTTTAAACAGCAATGGTGGGATGAAACAAGCGGGAACTAGAAAGTGGTGAATAAGGTTAATCAGAATGTGCAAGAATGTGAATGCACACAGCTGTCTGCAGAACATATTAATCTGCTTGGTAGAAATCTATAAGCGATGACAGACATTGGATGCTAGGATGGATATTGATCTTTTTTCCCTCCTTTACTCACTTTCGCAGCAAGTCACGTACAACCAGGCAGCTGAATTAAGAGCTTTGTGTTGCCTATCGAGAGCAGCATTGGTGATAAATGACACAGGTAAAAACAAGAATGTAAAAATGGAGAAAAGTTAGATTTTGGGGAGAGAAGTGCCAAAAGCTAGCCTGCTATTAATGCAGTGCTACTGTGAATTGCACAGGTGCGCATTGTGAAGGATTTAGATTATTCCTGGAATGCCATAGCACCATACAGACACCCAATTACCTGCAGAGAACAGCGCGCTCCATGTGACGCTGATACAGCGCTGTGTAAGGGAGTTAACAACTAGTGGGCTAACTTCCTAGGCTATTCCTAGTCTATGCTTCTGCAGCTCTTTATTTTCAGTTGTCTTTTTAGGTCTGCTCCTCTGGAAACTGATTGTAAATTTTATTTTAGGCAAAAATAATCACACAGCCTCTATCTTGAAAATCTAGTTCGTCTCCAAAGAAACATCAGCAAATTATATTTTTGGTCTGCAAGGCAAAAATTAAAAAAAAAAAATGAAAAAAGATCTTTAATTAAACAAGTGGTTGTTTGCTTTGTCTACAATAACAGAAGATACAGAGCTCAGTTGCAGCTCAGGAGGACTCTGGGAAGCTGGCATAAAAGTAGTTATATAGTTCATAACTAGTGGAGTGAAGCAGAAATTCATAGAGCTATAGTCTTCTGCTAATTTTGTGTAGGGTGAATTTTGTCCTCAGGGAAGAACATCAATTTAAAAATCTCTGGGGGATTTGTCAGGATGCCAGAAGTGCTGAAGGACAAAAATCGAACAGCACTTTAGCCTTCTAACTCTGTTAGACTAATGCAAACTCTGTTAGACTAACAGAGAACTTAAAAGAACTCCAATCTGTCAATATTTTCAGTAAATTTAAATTTAGCGCTTAGCATACGCAGAGGGCTGAGCAAGGACCACAGGAGAAGAAGGTAAGGTGCACAAGTGTCTTTATTTACAGGTGCAGGAAGGGTAAGTGGGGTGCTGGGTGGTAGTGCAGGCTTGGTGCTAGGTGAAGGGGCTGTCATCGGACAGGAGGAGAGGAGAGGTTGCAGTGCAGCTGTGGGACCCAAGGGGCTCTGTGGTTGGCAGGCGGACCGGTTGGTGCTGCTGAGGGTGCTGGGAGAGTCATCCTCCTCATCATCTGCAAGACATACAGTGAACACCATTAGTTTGGGGCATAGGCTCAAGAGTGTCTGCCTTACCCATACCCCAGGCCCCTTTTATACTCTCCTGTCTTCTCCAGGAGGGTAGGGAGCTGCTGCAGCCCTCACTGGTTGCCAGCCGTGCCTGATTACTCCATCCCCGGCAACCACACACTCCCGTGCTCTGTCCAGCACGGGTGGTGCTGAAGCGGCGCTGGCTTTTCAGCACCATAGCGGCAATAGAATGAGGAGCGCTTGCTGGTTTCTGTGTGCAGGCCGCTGGCCCATCATCACAAGGGTCACAGAAATGATAGAGGTGTGCACCCACTGTACCCACAATAGCAACTATGACAGGATCACTATTTCTGATGTTGCTATTAATTAAATCTACTTGCATTTTCCAATGTTTGTGATATATATATCAAACTGATATAATAAAACTTCAATTAAAGTACATGAAACTTTGACAATCCTTGTCCCCAGTATTCAAAATTAATTGTATACTAATTGAGGGATGTATTCAGATTTGGCATCTTAAGTCCAAACGTTCCATAAATATTTGCAAAGGGAAGGTTAGAAGTATTCAGAGATGGGTTATGCACATACTAAAGTTGATTTCTTCTGTCAGAGTCAGATTTTCCTTGAGTGCTTTCCTTTAAACACAAGCACTTGCCATTATCCCTGAAAAACATATTGATATAAATAGCATTGAAATAAATATCTAATAGGAGTTTAACATTTTGTCATTATATTGCTGCATGAATAGTTCCAACAGTATTTATCACATTAATCATTTGGTTAAAATTTCAGCTTAATTTAACAATATGGCTTCCACTCATGAATTGGGAGCCTATAAAATAGCACTTTATTCAGCACATCCTATTATTTTGCCCTTTTATTTATTTATTCTTTAATCAGATGCCAAAAGATACTAATTTACACAACTTAATGAGGCCAGAAGATCGGGGGCATGAAATTGTAATGTGAGATGTAGGTTATCACACTAATTCGCTATTTTTATTTGCCAAATTAATAACATAATGCTAATGTTTTTGTTAATACCATGTTCTCTCCTTGAAGAAAACATTCCCCAGGTTTGAAGGATAAGCTGACCACGCATTCACCTGCTAGACTTACAGCACACGTTAAGTAAATTCATAACTTTATGCATAAAAATTCTATCCTTGTCCTAGTGAGTAAGACGCTGTTTCCTCCGGTGTCCCCCCATGTTCCAAGTTTCAGTGCTATTAACTCAGCTATTCATAATTTATTGTGCACAAAATGTCACTCAGTATTTCCATGATATCACTTTACTCTTCTTAAGACTGCTCTGCTACAGTAGGTTGGCAACCCTCATGGCAGTTGTTTACAGGTTGTGATGAGTGGCTGCCTCTTCCCCAGGTGCACTCGTACTGCCTGGAGCTACGCTCTATGCAAACAAACAATTGACATGGGCGCCTTATGCCTATCACTACTGGGAATTCCTGCTCATGCAGTGCAGCCCAAGCAGATAATTTCACCGTCTTACCTGCGACTTCAAAACACATTCAGACAGATTCGCTCCAGTCCTCACTGGTTGAGAGGAGAAAGAGGGGGAAATGAAAGAAAGATGACTTCCCCACAGACCTGTCAATGTTATATACATGAATAGCTTAAAAAATGGTGAGCCCTGTGGTGTTTTTTGTTTGTTTGTTTGTTTGTTTGTTTGTTATCTCTCTCCCACTCTCTCTGTGAAGGAGACCTTCAGGAGCTGCTAGGTAGATAATTCCAGGTGATATGAGCCCAACATCCCACTAGCTGCCTGTCAGTGATAAAGTTTTATGATGCTTTTTTTTATACATTGAAATGTGCAGTGCATGCGTGTAAGCTGCTATTAGGATCATTGTCTGATGTAGAATTTGCAAGACTGGAAGTACATGTGAGAACACAGCATGTCAATCGATAACTAACATCTCAAATAAACCCCAGTTTCAGGCCTGGAATCCTAGAGGTTTATCATAACAATCTGATAGGGGTTCATTTAGGATAACATTTTAGCTAAGGAAAGTTTTTACAGGGCTACATGAAACCTGTAGAGGTTTTTCATGACAAGTGATGTGTAGTGTTGATGCCTCAAATGGTGCCTGGCTCAATCCTGAGCTCGGGTTAATGT
This sequence comes from Pangasianodon hypophthalmus, assembly GCF_027358585.1. Lineage (NCBI taxonomy): Eukaryota > Metazoa > Chordata > Actinopteri > Siluriformes > Pangasiidae > Pangasianodon > Pangasianodon hypophthalmus. The sequence goes on from NC_069713.1 coordinate 16,297,989, forward strand.
CTGTGCAGTGTTTTGTGCACGTTCTCCCCATGTCCATGTGTGTTTCCATCCACCCTGCAGGAAAATGCTAGTGTATACTGGTGTCCCATCCAGGGTGTATTCCTGCCTCATACTCAGGGCTTCCAGGATAGGCTCCCAATCTGACGTGTCCTTGAAAAGATAAATCAGTTACTGAACGTGAGTGAGTGAACATTTGTAAAGGCTTATTCCAGTAGGTATCAGCTGCCATAAGACAATATATATTTTTTATTTTTAATTAATGTTTAAAAGTTCACTATGTATCATTGTCACATTATTTTCCTCAAGTTCTTCCCAGCTTTGTTAAAATCTATCATAGATTTTCTACAAAGATTATGCATTCTGAGATGATTTTCTGCTAACCACAGTTGTAAACAGTGGTTATTTGAGTTACTGTAGCTTTCCTGTCAGTTCGAACTAGTCTGGCTATTCTCCTCTGACCTTTCTCATCAACAAAACATTTCCACCTGCAGAACCGCCACCGACTGGCAGGTTTTTTTGTTGCTGTTGTTGTTTTGTTTTGTTTTCTGCACTATTCTGTCTAAACTCTAAAGATTGTTGTGATCCTAGGAGATCAGCAGTTTCTTAACTACTCAAATCAGCCATGTCTTGCACCAACAACCATGTCACGGTCAATTTCTTAAGAAAATCACAGAGACATAGCACACCAAAAATCACCCAGCATATAAACAGCCATGATTCTGATGAACACTGCCCTGTTGGTCATCAGGAATGAAGCAGGCCATAGCCAATTTATCATTAATGAATAGGGTAATGAGCATCACTACGTATTTAAATAAATACAGCAGCATATTCTTTATATATTTGAATTAAAGAAATGTGTCATCATCATCTATTTTACCAAATTATATAATACTGATACTAATATAAGTATCAAAATTCTTGATCATATTACCCGCAACAGTACCTGAAGATGTGGAAATACCTCAGTCAGTCCAAAGATATAAACTTACAAAAGAAAAGTAATTTGCAAACTACCCCAAGGCTGTTTTTTAGAGTAAATGGCATGGAATTAAAGTCAGACCTGTATGCATCAGTAGTCCTCCTATATCAGTTTGTGAGGTTGAACATATTAGACTAAATGTCTTTGCACTCCCTCTTACCAGCTTAATTGTAACCATTGGTTTGTAGGTGTGATAAGGCAAACTAAGGGCCATGCATGCTATTGCTACTCCTTGCCTTCCCCTGTCTTCTAATTGGTGGAACCCATTTGCTTCTACTTCAGTGAGAAGTGAAATAGTGGTGTAATCAATAAGACACATCAGATGTGACAAATTAGTTGAAGCCATGGCTAAAGGATTACCTCATTTAATGCAACACCTCTTGTCAATTCGATAGAGCAATATCACAAAGCATACAATTTAATTGAATCTCAGGTAATAGAGTGGAGAGTTGAGGGTAGCAGGATGTTTGCCTGTGAGTATGTTCACAAAAATGAAAAAGGATTTCTGATACAGTATGTGGGAACAATGACCTTTCTGCCTTCTTGTATAAATTTATTACCATGGTTACTTAGACTTTTTTTTTCGGGGGGCTTAAACTTATGTATGTGACTTTGAATCAGTCTGAAGTCTCAATTCTGACCATGTGAACCCCACCACATTCTAAACGGCCATTAAGACGTCTGCCCAAGCAACAAATAGCTAATTACAAATGATGTCCTTTATTTGCATATGTAGCTGTCAGTGTCTAAGAATTTTCTAAATGCTCTGCTCTTGTCTATGGAGGCAATCACAGAACTCTACATAGAATAAATAGATCATAATCCCCAAAACACCTCATGTGTCATTACACCACACTGAATTTTATCTTAGTATCTTATTATAATCTACTTCTTGTACTATTGTCTTCACCTAAACTTATATAAAATAAACTGTACCACCAGCCCATTTTTACTCATTCAGTGATTGATAGCTGTTAAGGCAATGTTTGTCGAAGCATTTTTGCCTGGAGATTTTCTCTGCTTTCCACAAGTTTTTTTAATTACTAAGATTTTCCATGATTGTCATATTCTTTATGCTTTTTTTCTCTTTTTTCACATTTTATGAACATTTAAAATGAGACTCTTCCTATACATTCTGCCCTCCATCAGGAAGCAATGATAAACATAAGTCACATCCTCAAAATTTTGACATGGCCAACCTTGACCTTATTCAGTGTGTTGTGAAAGATGTTTACTATTCTTCTCCCATCATTGGTAATCGTTTTACTTGTGGGAAGTGTAGACCAACAGGCATTCTGATGGAGAAGATTATAGCATTAGATGTGTGCATCCAGACATTACAAAGGACTAGTGATAACAAGAGGAGTATAAACTCGGTAAAGGAAGTTTTTGGTGCTTTAGGCAGAGACAGAAAGCCGTCAATTCCAGCATTGGGGCCCCCAGAGCAGGAGAACTGGTAATGACTCAGCAGCACAGTCACAGAGCTAAGGCTAATGCTATGGTTTGCCCACCCCTTGCCAATTCTTGTGTCCAACAGTTTTGCTCCTCTCAGTAAGACTCCCACTGAGAAGCCTGGTGAAGGTGCTCTGGTTATAAGAGACTCGATTCTATGACACATCATCTTGGCCTTTAGGCCTTTAGCTGTAGTTAGCTGTATGCTAGGAGCCCAGTGGACCAGACAATGCAGATTGGAAGGTATTAGACAAGTGTAGGTTTTTGCAAAGATAGGTATCTGTGTAAGTGCTGATGATGTACACAATAGTCAGTCAGAGGTGTTTAATGAATTAGTGAAGGTGATATTTGATGTTGTAGTATTCTCTGGCCCAGCCAGATCTGGTGTGGCTATGAAGCTTAAAGCACGTTAGGTCAGTGAACTTCTAGGTGCCCATTTGGTGTTCCAAAAACAATCTGGGCTTTATAGATAATTGTTCTTCTTTTAAGAGCAATTCTGATCTTTTAGGGCAAGATCAGAGCAGGAAGGTACTGCTCTCATTTGTTGTAGCATAGCTTATTGTCTTATGATATACCTAACCTAATCAGTGACAATCCACAGCTGAGGCCAGGCAGTCATAAAAAGGCTAAAATGACTGTCTGCTAGCTACTGTGAGGAATCAACAGGTTACACCATATTGAGACTGTGTCTGGTTCCTGAGCTAAAAATAAACAAAAATTCAAAAGATCATAGATAGTATGTTCTAGTAATCGAATTAACATAAAATTAGATCATACCAAATGCACAGCCACTACATTTGATCTGAAGTTAGGACTGATAAATATTAGATCTCTTACATCTAAGATGCTTACTGCAAAGGAAACTATAACTGTTCAAGGATTTAATGTACAATGGATATAAAAAGTCTACACACCTCTAATAAAATGGCAGGTTTTTGTGATGGAAAAAATTAAACCAAGATAAATCATGTCAGAAATTTTTCCATCCTCAGTGTGAAATTACAACGTATAAAAATAAAGTATGAATGAATAACAATCAGCGAAACATTTTAGCAAAAAATAGGTAAAATAAAACTGTTACAATAACCTGTTGTAATTGGGAATCTGCCTGTATTCACAATGAACAAATCACATTCAGTCTCATGTTCTAAGTAATTATTATATCAGCTGTCATCAATGAAATTATTCTGATTAACCCCAAATAAAGATCAGTTATTCTTGGTTTCATATGACTCCTGAAGCCATGGTCTGCAAAGAGCTTACAAAGCATGCATGGTATCTCATTTGTTGAAAGATATCGACCAGGAGAGCAGTATAAAAAAAATTGCAAAACATTAGATGTACCATGGAACACTAAATGCCTTCATTAACAGATAGAGAAAATGGAGCACCAAAGTGACATCACCAAGAACAGCAGGTTTCTCCAAAATTTGTAAAAGGGCAAGACAAAAACCTACCAAGGAGGCTGCCAACAGACCTACTGAAACATTAAAGGAGCTGCAGGAATATCTGAAAAGCACTAATTACTCTCTGCATGTGACAACAATCTCTCATATTCTTCACGTGTCTGGGCTATGGGGTAGGTGGCTAGATGGAAGCCCTTTCTCACAAAAAACATCCAAGCCCAACTCTATCACCCCAAACCATGTGGCAAAATGTGTTATGGTCTGATAAGGCCAATTCCAAAAGCTATAATAATTCCATAATTACAAAAGGTATGTTTGGTGCAAAAAAAAAGCACATCACCAAAAGAACACCATACCCACAGTGCAGCATGGTGGTGGCAGCATCATGCTTTAGAGCTGCTTTTCTTCAGCCAGAACTGGGGCTTTTATCAAGGTGTCATGAATACCTACAAATACCAGTCAATTTTAGTGCAAAACCTTCGGGTGTCTGCTAGTAAGCTGAAGATGAAAAGGAATTTCACCTTTCAGCAAGACAAAGACCCTGAGCATACATCTAAATCAACAAAGGAACGGCTGAACCAAAAGAAGATCAATGTTTTTGAATGGCCGAGCCAGAGCCCAGACCTGAACCAACTAAAAATCTGTGGGGTGACCTGAAGCAGGCTGTGCACAGGAGATGGCCTTACAGTTTGATAGAGCTAGAAAGTTTTTGCAAGAAAGAGTGGGGAAAATATTGGCAAGTCAGGATGTACCATGCTGATAGACTTCTACCCAGAATCACTGAGTGGTGTAATAAAATCAGAAGGTGCTTCAACAAAGTATTAGTTTAGGGGTGTGCACACTTACACAGCTGGGTTATTGTAAGTTTTTTATTTTTCTTTTTTTCCCTAAAAAAGTTTCTGATTGTATTCACTTCATTTGTATACTTTGCAATTTCACATTAAAGGTGGGAAAAGATCTGACATGATTTATCTTAGTTTCATTCTTTTACGTCACAAAAACCTGCCATTTTAACAGGGGTTTGTAGACGTTCTATATCCACTGTACTTACACACTGCCCTCCCCTAATGGCTATTATATAAAGACTGTCTAGGCATTACACATAAATCTGGATATGAATAAAAAAGAAGTCTACTCGATTTCAATTAGTAGATGACTCAATTAGTATTTACAGGCCACCAGGGTCCTATTCTGAATTTCTACAGGAATTTGCAGACTTATTCTTAAATCTAGTTGTTTCAGTAGAAAAAGAAAAAGGAGTAATTGTTGGAGACTTGTAGATATCTTGGTACAATGCTTATACTCACACTTTAAAACAGACCACTCAAAAGTTAGAATGTAAATCAAGCGTACATTCAAAGTCTAATTAAACCCTCAAGCAAAAAGATTTCTAAATACTGTTAGTGGATGTTGTGCAACTGGAATTTTGGCATTCTGGGTCAAATCCCATTTTTCTGTATTCTGGAGTCCCAAAGGGCTCAAGTAGCCACATTCTCACTGGAAGGGAGAGAAAGCAGGGTAACTTTATCATCTGCCTGCAGCAGAGTGTACAGCAGTTAGTACAGAGGCATTTGACAAAGATGCCATTGTATGCTTGGTGTGGTCCAATGAGACTAATACTGTACACTAAGCACTGCTTGTGCCACAAAGGGAGATAAATTGGGAACATTACTGGTAAAATATGATGATGGATATTTTTTCTAACTTAGTATAAACTTTTGTGTAACCTGTTCACTTCAGAGATTTAAATGTTAATTGTTGAGAAACATTAAAAACACAATTTACTAAGTAGCTATCCCTTTTGGTCAAGCCCTGTGGCCTTGCTGAACTGGATTTAATGATTTTGGAAAGTCATCAGCACTTCCTTTTGTGTGCAGTCAATAGGAGAAACGTTTTAAATCTGCTTTGAAAGTGCAGCTCCATCAGAATGGACAAGATGCCTTGTTTAAATGCCTTGTTAGATGCACCTTTCCAAATATTGTCCAATTAGGAAATTAAAAATATGTGTATGAGGCTGACCTTACTGACTTTACCTACTTATAGTTTCCATATTGTTGTAGCTGCATTTTTGATGATAATAATAAATAAACAAACAAATAAATAAATAAAAGCTAGGCAACAATTTCAAATCACTATGTGGAATGTAGGCCATGGCACAACCACGAAAATTAAATTCTTCCCTTTACCTTTTAAACCCCACAGAGGGTTAACCACTGCAGAAAAAAGCACAATTGCTCTTAGAGTTTCAAGAAATGGACCTGTTTGTCTGCCTAGACATTTCTCCCAGGATTACTACTCTCTCGCCAACAGTACATGATTGGTGGAGCACACAGCATTAACCAACCCACACGCCAATGCTTGCAATAAAGTAGCAGTTAATGCTCACAAAATGGAGTGGGTACTTTGTAACCAAGGAAACAGGGACATACATTTACGATGGCATAGCTCCAGAGAATTCTGAACAAAAACAGATATGAATGGGGAGAATGAACAAAAAGACAGAAAACCAACCAGAGGAAAATTAAAAAAAAAAAAAAAAAAGGACAAGGTTTTAGTTAAAGGATTATGCCTGTGTCACCCTTTTTTCTGTTTTATAGACCAGGGCAAACTAGTCAAGATAATTTCCACTGTCATTAAAAAATATTATGCTCTACTGTGTAGTAATAATAAAAAATAATAATAAATACATTAATTTCCCTACTAGTAATTAACAGGCATTTTTTTGTCTGACTGTTTTTGTTAAAAAGATATATTGTGGGATGACAGACTATGAATCACACACAAACTGCATGTTTAAGGAGTGTGTGTGTGTATTTATGTGTGTGCTTTCTGCTCACCTGGTGGGATCAGCTGCATTTATTACATGCAATGGCCATTTTGTTTGTTTGTTTGTTTTTTGTTTGTTTGCTTGTTTTGGAAATAGTGCAATTTTAAATTTATTGTGCATGGTTGGTTTCTTTTGTTTTGTAATAAAAATCATTAAATGTGACTTGACAGGCAAATTTTTCACAATTGTTTTCATCATTTGTTGAAATAAATTAACACGTTTCTCTTTTAAAATATGTTGTCTCTGTAGTTGTCAATGTTTTTGTCATGTTTGTGCTGCAATTAACTCTAGCTTTTCATGGGTGTGATGCGTAGACTCAGAAAAAAATGAGCTTGATAAATGATGTACATATTTGGCATATACTGTATGCTATGTGTAAAAGGACAATGCATTATTATTTGTTTTCTTTTTTCATGCACTAGTTTTCCCACTAAATACATTTATACTTTAATCATTCAGATTGAGTTTCAGTGTGACTGAAGTGTGTTATACCACTCAGTATTCAGCTGACAGGCTACTTCAAGAAAAATCCTTAGTAGGAGGAGAGAGTCTGAGTCTGAGTCACAATCAAGGTGACAAATGTAGTATTTTTTTCCCCCCACACTTAACAGTAAGTTTTTTTTAATACATTACTAACACCTCACTGGCCACTTTAATAGGAACACCTGCATACCTGTGCATTCAAGCAATTATCCAATCAGCCAATCATGTGGCAGAAGACCAGACAATGTTTTTTTTTTTTTCTGACTTTCAGCTGACGGGGTTTGGTGAGCTGTAGCCTGTAATAAACACTAGAGACTGTGGTATATGAAAAATCACAGGAGATTACCCATTTCTGAAATACTCAAAGCAGCTCATCTGGCACCAACAAACATGCCCTGGACTGAGACAACATTTTTCCCCTATTCTCATGTTTGATGTGAACATTAACTGAAGCTCTTGACCTGTATCTGCATGATTTTATTCATTGAGTTGCTGCCACATGATTGGCTCATTGTTCATTGTTACATATGATTACTCACTGTTTACACTTGAGTACAAGTTTTTTTTTTTTTTTTTTTTTACATGTGTATGAATAAATCTCACAATGTTATGTTATACATGAAAAAAGGCTAAATTAATCTAATCTTGTCAAGCTTCAGCAGAAAAACCTATAACCCTAAATGGTTAAGCCGTTCATTGCCGTGTGATAATGGGCACTAAAATGAGGGGGAAAAAAAGCTTAATAAACAGTTTTATTACAACAGGTGAGATATGCATGTAACTTCTGCATGTTGCAGTGCCATGCTCTGCTGATCAATTCTGAACTTCTCTTGCTTTTCTAGCACTAGCACAGTTCAGGAGCTATTGACAGGAGCTATTGACAATTGACAGATGCTACTGTCAATCAATATGCAGTCTGACACGCCCAGTTCTGATCAGGCAGAAAAGAGGAATTTCAGTTTAATTTAACTGTAGTAAGTAATATACAGTATATTTCCTGAATACACCGCTGTTACTTGTGTATTAAGTCAATAGAACCACAGATTTTTTAAACATTTGTAATCATGTTGCCAGGGGGTTTAAGCTATGTTTGAAAAAAGGATTCCAGCAAAGCTAGGGCTACAGAGCTTGGAAGGAGATCGGCTGCCAAGCAAATCAGCCACCAGTACTGCGGCTTCGTCTAACTCATGCTGCGTTTCATGAACTGCTCAGTTTTGCGAGTAGTGTGATAGTGCTTTTCTCCTCAACGGCATTAAAGTGGTTTCTGACAGAAATAAATAAATAAATAAAACATTTTGTGTGACTTTTTCTTTTGTAGGTAGGTACCACTTTTCCTAGTAGGTACCACTAGGGATGGGTTAAATAGTGCAAGCAGTCATAAAGTCAGCAGTTAGGCCTTGATAAATCAACATAGCTAGTTCCTTACGATAAAAGTTTCCCAGTCTTTTGTGTTTTAAGAAGAAATCTCCAGTAAATGTGCATGCATCAAGGCAAAAGTGCAAAATGCTAGTGACTCAATTCCTCCTTCATCTTTTGTTCTAAATGATGCAAACACTGCTGCACTTGTTCAGTAAGTCATGACAGTCAGTTATTAAGGCCAAAATATGGACTCTGACAGAGCTACACATTTGTAGATATTGTGCATAGAAAGCACAACTATCTATCACACCTTAACTACAGAGATAGGAGCAGAATGGATAAAGAACACTGGGAAAATGTGCAGGAAATTGTCCACTATAGTAGAAACAAAACGCTCCTGATGATTCTTTCGACACTGTCATTATGTAAAATCATCCGTCTCGTCATCATTCTTTTCATTCTAGAGGCTGTGTCGAGAACATTAATTGACTGTTTGATTACCACTGCTACCTGTTCTGTTGTTTTAGAGCAGAGGGAAGAGGCTGCTTGTGAGTGAAGAACAAATAAAGCCAGCTGTCCTGAAAAACTAATAGCAGCACAGCACAGTTCCTGGCCACAGCACCTCTTCATGGTGAAACTCAGCACAACCTCCTGACAGAATGGAAATGATGAGCTGGAACCTGCAAGATTGCAGACACTATATGCTGTGTACGTGTCATGTATCTAGACAATCACAGGCCGGTAGCCAATATTGAATAAATACCTGAGTTATTGCTGCTACAGAGAATAAACCTGTGGTAGAGAAGCATGACCAAAGAAAGCTGTATATCAAGCATTAATACATCACTGTCTAGTATACATATTGGAAATCATGAAAAATGGTGGAATTGTGACATTACACCAATCAGCCATAACATTAAAATCACCTGCCTAATATTGTGTAGGTCCCCCTGCTAAAACAGCTCTGACCCGTCGAGGCATGGGCTCCACAAGACCTCTGAAGGTGTGCTGTGGTATCTGGCACCTAGACATTCCTTACAATAAACGTTTCCCAGTCTTTTGTGTTTTAAGACGAAATCTCCAGTGAATGTGCATGCATCAAGGCAAAAGTGCAAAATGCTAGTGACTCCCTCATTCATCTTTTGTTCCAAATGTGACAAATACTTTTGCACTTGTTTAATAGGTCATGACAGTCAGTTATTAAGGCCAAAATATGGATTCTGACAGAGCTATACATTTGTAGATATTGTGCATGGATCACTATTGATCCAGCATTGCTAGATCAATTACTGGGATGTCTAAGCTAGATATAATGTTAGATATAGGATATTATTTTGCACCCTATTCCAGTTATAAAATAACTTGTCTTGAACTTCCTTAAAATGCTTCTTTTCCTTCATTTTTACTCTTTTCCTGACAGTCTCTTCAATGACAAATCAACTGTGGTGGTTTTTGTTCTGTTTGTTTTGTTTTAATATTTCACAAGTGAAGGCCAATTATAAGCCTTACAAAAAAAAAATAAATAAGCCAGATGTGTCCTTGTTAAGACAATATCTTTCATCTGGAGCTTCCGGAACCTGGGGGGTTGAATACTTATGCGATTTCAGTTTTTGATTTTATTTAAAATACTTGCTGACCAATAATTAATTTTGACTTTGAAAATTCACTGTAAGAGAACATGTGTTTGCAACATGTGTTTGGGTTGAATACTTGTGCAAGCCACTGTATAAGATAGGATAATTCTGGATAATTTCTGCTTTTGACAGCAAGCTTTTGGCTTTATCTGTGTGAGAAAGAAAATAGGTGAAAATAGAAAGAAAATCATGTGAAAACAAGTCTATGGCATTTTCTTGTTTGTGATTTAGTTAGTTTAAAAGGGAATTAGTTGACATTTACCAACCTTATGAAAGCCATTAAAAAGAAAGTATATAGCAAACAACACAGTACTGATGTGACCTATGTGAGTAATGTATTAATGCCTCTTCTCATGGTACTTTAAAAGTGTTTGCTTGTTTAAATTATGTCCCTGGATAACTGGCAACAATGTTTATTTAATTAGAACGTAAATATTTACAACAAATTACTACATTTTGGGTAAATCAGTCATAATTTGTCAGAACCTTCTAATGATTAATTAGCAAAGTACAGGGAATGGACAAAATATATGGAGAAAAAGAGAAGGAGGATTAAGGAGGAATAATTCATGTCCTCTGTCCATCATCCTTGGTAGGCAGGATATGCTATTATAATTGATGGAAGAGTAGTGAGTACAGAGTGTCCAAGGTCACACACAGGCCCTTTTCCAGTAACATTAGCCAGCATTAGGTCTTCAGTGCCAGTAAAGCAAGGTGTTAGGTCAGTCAAATATGTATTATGCATGGAGAGTATAGCAGTGCATCAATTCTGTCACGTTCCAAATACTAAGCCATGCTAGTCAGCTAACATTCTGCTTTTACCTTGAACAGGGGTTCTTAGACCACTTGTTTTTAGAGTGTGATTCAACTGACTATTTAGGCAAATGGCTGCCTTTGTGTCTGGAAGGAGTGTTTTGCTTTATTACTAATAACTTTGGTCCTGAAATAATTTATGACACAGTGTATGCTGAGATTGACCATGGATGGATTACTCTTCTATAAATCAATGATAATAGCTGATTCCACACAGTAATGTTGATTGACAGTTTTTCCTTATTATAAAACATGACATGAAATAAAATCAAGTCAAATAAAAATCTAAGTCAAATTAAAACACTGCTGTTAAGAACAGTACAAGCTAGGCCTGCATCTCTCTATAGACTTGCATTGGCCTGTGCAAATGTGGCCTCTGTTGAAGTAGTCTGCAACAGTGCCTTATGGTGGCATACATGTGGATAGCACTAAGCTCAGAGTGTCAGAGATGACACTGCTGTCTGATATACTTAATATTTTTATTTATTTTCATTTTTTTAAACACATTGACATACAGCTTTTTACAATCATACACATTTTTCTGAGTTCCATACAACCATAAGATTGCTGCATTTACTCTAGGAAGATAAAACAAAATAAAAAAACAAAACAAAAAAAAAAAGGAAAACACAACAACACTGAACAAGAATGCTTCTCCTGTTTTAGCCAATGGTAATCTATTCAAAATTGACTATTATAATCATACTGAGTACAAAATGAAACAAATATATGTTGAAGAAATTATTAATTCTACAAGGTCGGAACTGCATTGTCCACAAAGATTAGTTAGCCACTTCTTCATCTGTTAAATCCAAATCTTTAATGTAAGTAATGAAAGGACTCCATATGTTTTCAAATACATGCCATTTAGCCTTTAATATGTAAGTTATCTTTTCTGATGGAAGGCTTGACAACATCTGTCTTATCCATTGAATAGTACTTGGTCTGTGCATCTTTGTCCACAACAGAGCTACACATTTTTTGGCATAAAGCAAGCTCAGGTCTATAAATGCTTGTTCACTTCTACTATAATTTTGTTTCTCTGGGTATAAGCCCAACAGAAAAAGCTTAGGGTCCAGTAAAGTTAGTTTTGAAATGATCTTTTCAATTATGACTCTTACCTCTTCCCAAAAGAATTTAATCTTACTGCATTGCCAAATACAGTGAAACAAAGTTCCTCTAGCTTCCATGCATTTTGTGCATATGTCTGGTACATTTTTATTATATCTATTTAATTCCACCGGTGTTACATATGTCCTCATTATCCATTCATTCTGTATAAGTTTAAGGCGTGTATTTATAGACATAGTGTGAACCTTAGTACAAGCTGCTTTCCAATCCTCATCTGAAAGTTCAAATTGCAAATCTTCATGCATTCAACTTATATTGTGAATTCTCCGATGAGTAAGTTGTCAGCAACTCGTAAAATTCAGATATGATACCCTTTCTCAGATTATCCTTTATCATCATTTTTTCTAATGATGAATGTGGGGGCTGTCTGGTATACTTATACAAAAGGCATTGAAATACTGCCTATGTATATATCACTGCAAGCATATGTAACCAAAAAAAAAAAAAAGCCAGACTGACTCTTCACACCATGTTACTGCTTCTAATTGCTTAGAGATCCAGGTTTGTACTTCTTATGGCAAGTAATGAATCTTTATGTATCAGCTTTAAATATGCCTATACTAGATGGCAGTCCTGTCATGAATTCAAGGTCTATGAGGGATTTGTTTTGTTGAGACTGAGTTATAGAGGTGCTGATTTAATTTTGTGGTAGTTTCTTAGATTGTAAATATGTGGTATTTAGTAACTATTATGTTAAGTGTCATGTCTCTGACTTTCGTGCCTACCATCAGGCTTTGCACTTATTTGTCCTTGGCATTTGTTGGCCTGATATTTGAGACTGTTCTCACTGGCACATAAAATCATTTTTTCTAGTTTTTGTAGAAGGATGCACTTTAAATTCAGTCTCTTTGGATCCTAGTTATCTGCTTTGTGTTCCTTTGAAAATTCTCATATGCTGACCACATGCTGATGGTCAGGCTTGTTATTTGTGCCTATGTCTAATTTGCATTCAACCTTATATTGCTTGACTTAGTTAAGTTAAATTTCTTTTTTAAATGTGATATTCTTTTGTTTCCATTATTTTGATCATCTTCTGCATTTTCTTAGAGAATATACTCTTTGTATTTGTGTTTTTTTTTCCTCCAGAAAACAGCAACAGAGTCTGCTTGCAAGCTATGATTTCAATTTCAGGCCATCTGAGCATGACTGATACATTCGCATCATTTGGGCTGGATGGAAACATCAGGTATGGTTGACATTCATTTCTCAGCCAGGCAGAAACCAAACAGAATGTATTTCTGTCTTATTTGGGTACTAGTTCATAGTCAGTTGTAACCCACAAACACAATTTTTATTCTGGAAATACAATACCAAAATAACATGGAGAGTACCAGCATGCGTTAGCTGGGAAATGATCAGAACTGATAATCATATGAAGGGTGGAAGATATTCAAAAGGGTTTATTTTTCCACCAGCCCCTCTCTCTCTCTCTCTCACACACACACACACACACACACACAACACACATACACCAAACTGATTACAAAATATACAAACGCATCATGCATCTTGTTTTATGCTGTATGTATGTATGTATGTACATATGTATGTATGTAAACGTACAAGTATGTTCAGAGAAATAAGCAATTTAGACATAATATTTGAAGGCTTAGATTGGTGAAGCCCATTAGTGTTACCATGGTGAGGGCTGCTGATGGAAGCAGTAGAACCACTAGCTAATTAATGTGGCCTGCAGGCAGCTGCACACTCTTTCTGTTGTTTCCTTTTAATTCCCTCCCTTTGGAAGTAAAAGACAGATAGGAGATGAAAAAACAAAATGCATTTAAAACGAACAATGCATTAATTGGCCAGCAGTACTATGAAGATTATATAAAGTCAGATCTTTAGGAAATCTAAATCGGAGAGCTTCATGATTCTGGATGCTGGGCACAATCAAATCAGGTACGATCAGAAATCCAGAACACATGCACTGTGGTTTTGTAATAGAATTATGTCAATGCAGCATAAGTGTGACAAAATGATTATTATGCACATTAGATGCGGAGTGTGCTCAAAATGAAATCAGCAAAGCAGTACCATTCTAGCTGTGTGGCCTACACTGGGCGTGAGGCTAGGATATCATTAGGATAGTGTAAACATTATTCTTACATGCTATCAATTGAATCATGAATTCTAAAAAGGACCTTTCGTGCCTGTACAATGCCCTGTTGATGCTTATTTGAAAAGTCAGTGAAAAACACTAACACTGTGTCAGATATTTGTCCTCAGAGTTTGTAGCACAATAAATGTCACTCTTGGCATTCAACTGCTTTCTGACAGTGTGCTTTGGCAGCACAATTTTATTTGCAAATATTTCATGGACAGAACAAGTGACTCCTGATTGGAGAGATTCTCGCTTCTCAAATGGAGCAGCTGGAAGAGACAAAATGGAAAACAAATTGACAATGAGTGCCTCAGACTTTTGAACAGCACTTCCATTTGAGTTTAGTAAATGGCTGCCATTTACTGTGTTGTTTTCCTTCTTTCTCAAACTGAGCACAGTGAGAATGATATTAGCAAATAGCCATATGACAGTTATAATTTGAAAACAAGTTTTCAGTGGTTTAATTACAAAGATAGTGTGTAAATGTACAGTCTGTCTGATGTGCAGAAAACCACACTACTTTTCAATACTAGAATAATCTTATAGTTTTCAATATCTGTTGTGTAGGGAATGAAAAAAGCTTTGAATAAAATAATCAATATGTTCTATGAAGTGTAACTATGCTGCCTCAGTGTCTTAGCCAAAGATCTTTCTTAGAGAGGTACACTCTGTCACCTGGCTCATACAGTAAAGTGTCTGCATCATGGTAGTCTGCAATTTTCTGCAAAGTTTGTTCTAGGTGTTAGTGTTTTCTCTCCTAGACCTCTCTCACTACAATGACACTATCATCTCACTACAGTGAAACCCATTATAAACTGCAGGGGCATTAGTGGTATTACAGTTCCAGAGTAATACAGTAGGATGATACCCGAGTCCACGCTGGAAAGAAGTCAGTTGAGATGCAGAGTTACACAAGGAATTTTGAGTGTATTAAGAACAGGGCAGGAATCTTGGCCAATCAACCTGCTTGTCTGCACAGTAGGTTCTCCTGATTTTCCCCATACAACTCTCTGCAATGCCCTAATTCTTCCTAAATTAATTCCAGACTTCAGACTTGCACTGGGTTCCGTGGTTATGCACTATGCCCTTGGGAAATCCAATGTACCTGAAGACATACTGAAACATCACTTCTGCAGATTCAAATTCTGTGTGTATTTCTGGAAAAGTTTTGAACCAAAAAACATTATTTTGATCAATAATAACTAGCATTGTGGTGTTATTCTGAGAAGAGAGCAGATCGGTGAGAAAATCCACCGCCAAGGGCAATCATGGATGTTGGGGAATGGGCAGATGAAGGAGCTAGGATTTTGAGATAGGACTTCAAAAACTTCTGGATATCTATGATCATGGTGTTCCAGTAGTATTTGGTTCTGATCAACTGGTAGGTTTTATGAAACCCCGGGTGGCTTGGGTGTCTGCGTTTGTATTTTTGGACCTTGACCAGTATGAGATTCTGAACTGAGACTGAAAAAAGAGTGCCAAACTAGCTTGTCTGGGGGTAAGTTGCTTAGCAAATTTCAGGTACTCTAAATTGCAGTGACCCATAAACATGGCAAAAAGGTGCTTAGTTCCCTTGAGCCTGTAGCACCATTCCTCCAAGGACAAATTTACAGCCAAGAGCTCTCTCTTCTCAATATCATAGTTGCATAATTGCTGGGCAGAATTTATGGAGGAATGCTACTGGATGGAGTTTTTGCGTTTCTGCCTGTCACTGGGAGATCAGGAATTCTTAAGGACAGGAGCAATGGTGAATGCTTTTTTAAGCCTTTGTAAGGCTTGTTCATGCTCCATCTCAGAAATAATGTTGACATTAATTGGCTAATTAAAATTGAAATGTAAAATTTTATATTTAGGGTGGCTTCCCTGCCCTAACTGTCAAAACAAGTCAAATTTTACCACACTTTTATGTAATAACTGTATAATGATTGTTGCTACATGAAATGACTGTTGCTACATGAAAAGCTTGGAATATAATTAGACAATACCTAAAAATGTGAATTTACATTAGCTGTATACATCTGTAGCTATGAGTTTAAATGTCATGTTCTATGACATTTCTATGCCATTTATGCCACAGTTTTATGCAATTACATATCTGAAGCACTTCTGATGAATTATGGCTTTAAAGTAGCAAATTGTTTTATATCTGTCTTAATTGATATTTACCTTAGATAAAGAAAAGTAAATAGGTCCTATTTATGATCATGCCAAAACATCTACAGTATATAATGCACTTATAAATGTAAATCTATTTAGAGTTTTGGATCTTTAGATGATTTTAATGTCAAGTTTTGAGTGTGAGACTAAACATACAGCATCAAAAGAATGTCAGGAGAGAGAGAAAGTAAAAGAGCTTGGGAGCGACTGTGTGACCTTGTGTGAAGTAGCACTATTGATAGTGCTGGTACTGCTGAATATTTTGTAAATAAATCAGTTATTTTAATTTAGATATGTTACCTTTTTAAATGGACTCACACAAAAAAAAGCAGTAGGCGGATGGCCACGCATTGTTATGGCACGTCTCGCAGCTGCTGTGGATTTTAACACTGGTTAAAATAAACTATGCATGACTAAAAGACACTTACAGTGTCTTTTCAATGTGAATTGGAAGCCAACTTTAGAAACCACCACTGCATTGTTTTTTGTTATTTGCTAGGGATAAAATACACTCACCATGCATTTTAAATGGAACACCTGTACACCTGCTCATTTATGCAGTTATCCAATCATTCAATGTTGTGGCAGCAGAGCAATGCATAAAATCATGCAGATACAGGTCAAGAGTTTCAGTTAATGTTCACATCTAACATCAGAATGGGGAAAATTGTGATCTCTGTGACTTTGACCGTGGGAGGGTTGTTGGTGCTAGATGAACTGGAATGAATATTTCAGAAACTGCTAATCTCCTGGGACTTTCATGCACAAAATGCCTCTAAAGTTTACAAAGAATAGTGAGAAAAAAAAAACATCCACTGAGCAGCGGTTCTGTGGGTGTAAACACCTTGTTGATGAAAGAGGTTCAAAGGAAAATGGCCAGAATGGTTTGAGCTGACAGGAAAGTTACAGTAACTCAAATAACCACTCTTTATAACAATGGTGAGCAGAAAATCATCTGAGAATGCACAACATGTCGTCCCTTGAGGTGGATGAGCTAAAAGCAGAAGACCACATTGGGTTCCACTCCTGTCAGACAAGAACAGGTATCTACAGTGGGCACATTCGCAACGAAACTGGACAGCTGAATATTGGAAAAAGACCAGGTGATGTTTTTCCCTATCTTCAACTCTCCAGTTTTGTGAGTCTGTGCTCACTGTACCCTCAGATTCCTGTCCTTCGCTGACAGGCGTAGAACCCGATTTGGTCTTCGGAGAAGGTGTACAAATCGCAATTTTGACTTCGGTACGATACTAGGATCTAATACCTCGGTATCAATACTAAATCGATTCTATAGGTGATAAATTACCAGCCTCAAAATATAAGTGAATCCTACATGGAACATAGGTCAAATTTTGATTTTGGAAGAAAAAAAAACTGAAGACATGAAATTAAAAAAGGATCATCTCTTCATATCTTTTCAGTAATTATCAAATGGTGCAAAGAAAATGTATCAGAATCAGGTTCATCAATGCCGTCAAAATTATTCATTTTTTTTGTTTGTTTGTTGATCACAAAGTACAAAGTAGATGAGGAAAACTAGGATGCCGCCATTACTGTTTACAATGTGTGGAATGGTGCGCTGTGATTGGTTGAGTGGATGGATTGCATTCTGCAGAGAAGGGAGACTGGCGTTTGTCGCGGTTTGGAAAGAAAGAGAGAAAACATGACAGAATAACACGGCGGATATCGCATTCTGCGTAAATTTAAAAATTGACTTTTCAATACCGACCAGATACAATACTGATTTTAGCGGGAACTCAATTTTTTTAAAAATGGCGTTTATCGTTTTGGAACTAAACTCTTCATTTATACCTCTCTCTCTCACTCACTCACTCACTCACTCAGCTGCTTCCCTTTAGAGGTCGTCACAGCAGTAATATGCCCTTCATCACTATTACTAATACTAAAAATAATATTAATGATCTCTTTAAAATAAAAGTCTAAATTAAATCAGTTGAAAGGCACTCACCTGTCGATCTTTTAACTCCTTGAACAAATCAGGATGAGCGAGTGACAGATGTTTGCTAAGATTTGATGTGTTGCCTCCCGCAGCAGCACAATGCTTATAGCAGCGCTTGCAGACTGGTGAATTAATGCCATATTTCACTTCCAACGCTTTCTTTATTTATTAATTTCGGACGTGTAGAGTGAGTTTCACCTGTTTGATCCATTGTCGTTTTCACGCTTGCCGGTTTCGCGTCAGTTTGGGTTTGGTATCAGTTTGGTATCAGTTCGTGGTAGAACCCTGGAACAGCAGCGAATGAAATACCGAACTGAGCAAAATTATGATATCGTACCGTTTGAAATATAATATATACCGGTATTTTTCCAGTACCGTTATACCACACATCCCTACTGGGTAGGTGGTGGTGTAATATCTTATTTAGCTACCATTCTCACTAATTTCAACATCATACTTCAAAGGTAATTTACACTTGTAATATCACATCTAGCCCAATCTTGGTTTTATACTGACACTTAACAGACAGTCAGCATCAACCTCACAAAATCCATCTTTAGTCCATCTTTACATCAAATGCCAATCTTCAAAATCCCTCCCTCAAGAGGAAGCTCTTAACATGATAATGCTGTCTGTTAAGCCCTCCCTTGATCATTCAGTAAGAAAATGAGAGAAGGTGATTGGCACTGAAGAAAGAGAGAAGCGTTGAAGCAAAGAGAAGCAACAGGCTTCCTTTCCTTTGGGATCCCACCCAGGAGTCCATCAAACAGACTGATGGGCTCCCTGATAAATATTTGCACCTTCTTTTATAAAGCAGAACAAAAGGATTTTTGCAGAGGGCTCAAAGTGAGCTTGCTTCATTCTCACCACTCAGCTCCACTACTCACTTTGCAAGGAGTCACGTGTAGTGTAATTTTAACTGGTTTAAGGCATTTTAGCAAAAGATAAAATAATTAGGGGGGAAAACACATTCAATCGTTTTCTCCCATGCCAAGATAAAAAATTAAATACCGTATAATATTCTGAGAATATTCTGATTGCTTGCCCTTTTTGCTCCCCTCTCAGCTAGTTATCACAGCTAAAACCAATCAAAGGCAGCCCCTGATTAAAGGTTATATTTAGAAACTGCAAAATAACAATAACACACCTGTTCATGAAGAGAATTCTGACTCCCTCAGCCAAACAGAAAGATGGTGTTAATTGTTTTTTTTTTTCCTTCTCTTCTGACACTTCTGAAAGACAAGAAGCCAGATAGAGTGATAAAAGTGGACAAGATTCCCTTTGCAACTAATAATAGAGTCTGTTGTTTAATACTCTTAAGTTCATCCCTGGACTTTCCTCTTTCTCACTGGAATGAAACTATTGATTGACCATCTCAGACAGAAAACACTATTTTCACAAAACTGACTAATATTTGAGATGGATAGAGCTTTCTATGACTGGTGTTGATGGGGCTTCAAATATCCATCAAAAAACACAATGCTGCAAGATTTTACCATGTGTGTAACGTATGCAACAGAGAAGACAGGTCTTTGAAACCCTCAGATGTTAGTATCTGCTCTTAGAGTAGCTGAGAAGAATGCACAAACTGTAAACTACAGACAGTGTCTAGACGTAAACTGTTAAACCTGTTTTAAACTAAAACTAAACAGTCAACAGCAACAGCTTATATCCTTTGCAGCACCTTTATACTATTGTCAAGATCCTACTTCAAATTTTAACATCTAAAGATGAATTACCTCACAACATAGGTTACAAATATCCTATAAAACAAATATCTCTTTATTGGTTCAGCAGCAACACAATCTGCTCATCCGCAACTCTTACACCAAAGAGAGTCTACAGTGTTTCTGCATGTCATTATATTTTGAAATAGTTGGCACATAGATGCTGTTAAACTAGATTACAGTTGCACATCCAGGCTGTTTACTGTTTTTTATCCCTCACATATTCTAATATTTGCAACACAGTGACAACTGATAGACACATGGCATTATTTTAAAGGTACACCCACAGTATGTAGGTGTAAACTGATAAGAAATGAGGAATGGAAAGTTTGGACCTGTTGACAGCTCCTGGGGGTTTAAGGGGTTTCTCTCTCTCTCTCTCTCTCACACACACACACACACACACATGCACACACACACAACATCTTTGTAAATCTGTCTTAGTGGGATTTTTTCACTTTTTTTCAATGCCATGTATACACCTATCCCCAGCCCGAACCTCAGTAACGTAAAATCTTTTGGCTCTTATTTTTAGTTTTTGAATAAAAGCTGCAGTTTTTGTAAAATAAAAAAAAAAAAAGTGATATTTGGCTACACACACACACATACACACACAGAAAACATATACATTCTTACCCAGATTTAGCAATAATTAGTCAATTTATTTTTAGACAGGACTGATAAATAGTATACATGCATAATCTGACAAGGTCACACGACGCAGCCTGTGTTCATCACTTGCTGTCTTCACTTAGCATTTTTAGAGGCAGCAGTACAGTCAAAGTGGGGTTTGACTCCAGGCCACGGCAGAAGAGAAAGCAAAAGCCAGGAGGCTCAGGGCAAGCTTACCGAATAAAGCCTGAACTTCAAAGAACACACAGCAGAGTTTCAGGGCTGCAGAGAAATAAAAAGGTCGTGTATAAAAGTAGCTTTAGGTGGATATGGAAGCTCGGAAGCATTTTTTTTTTTTTTTTTAAAACATAAAAACGTCAGCAAGAAAGACACCATAACATCACAACTCTCATTTTTCCAATATCGAACATATTCCATAACTCTGATTATCCATGATTTTGATTATTTCTTTCCCAGTAAAGGCCAATATAATCGCATGGTTGCCAGATCATAAGAGCTCTTTTTTACTCCTGCCTCTATGAATCTGCCAACATGTGCAGGCATTTAAGGGCCAGCACTGGCATAGGTATTTACCTATAATGTGAAGGCATACACTAGGGGGCAGTGTCAAATGTAACCAAGTAGAAAGTACAGAAAGAGACAACTACGAAGAAAATCCTCACATTTTATTGCAACAGAGAGAATGGACAGAAAAATTAAACTACTGGAAATCATTTATTATTATATGGCTATTTGTGATAAAATTTATAAAGATGGCATTGTTCCACTTTTTCTCTTCCGATACTGAAACCTTGAGCATTAGCTGATGCTGATACCCATCCAATATTGTTTTCTTTAAAGCTCCTAAGCTTTAAAATGTTTTTTTTCTAACTGAAGCACTTCACAGTTAAACTCTTTCACACAAAAATCACTTACATTGTAAATATAATAAGTATAATAAAGTATAAAATATAAATATAATAAAACCAATCCTAATAAAAGAAAAACCTGTCAAGTTTCTTTATATGGATTCATTTGTTAAAGGATCTGATATCTGATATCTGATATCCGAATCCTGTACTGGGTATCAGATCAGTGTCATCTCTAATTTGTCTTGCATTACTTCTTTTCATACACACCACTGGTTCTTCACCCAAGGTTTTTTCCCTCTAAGAATTCATTATCACTTCACTGTTTTAATAAGGCTCTGACAATGTGAAGAGATGTGAGAAATGTATGTGTTTTACAAGGTTGGTTTTCTGACAATTAACCTTCAAAATGCTAAATTTTTGATTTTGCTTTAGTTGTGGTTTTTGAGCTCAGTAAGGTTTGCATCTTATCCCATGCTATTGGGTACTTTTCGCTTTTTTGGCCAATCAGCGTTTGCTTGACACAGAGCCCTGCAGAATTACAGGACACGTATGCGAGAATTTAGAGGTGTGCGTGCCAGCATCTCAGTCAGTACGTACATTTATTCATAAAATTACGTGCATGCATGCAGAAGTAGAAAACAACTCTAAAAATTCCTGAGATGGTCTGAAAAATCCACAATATGACATTCAAATAATGAAATAAATAATAGCAAAATAAATAAAATAAAATAAAATAAAAAGCAAGACCAGGTATAAGGCATGGACAAAATGGCACTTTACAGGATAGTTGCTAAATACCCCAAATACCCCAACCAGTGAATTGCATAAGGACCTCTCTGACTCAGTCTCAACAAAAACTGTGATTTGCAAGCTTTACGTACAGTGTGTTCATGGCAAGGCTGCCATTCAGAAATCTTGTTTAACAAAAGGCCAATGCACAAAATGCATAAACATGGTATAAGGAGCCAAAGCCATATTCATACATCTGGGTAGAATTATGTTTGGAGGAAATATTCATGCATTCAACCCACTATGACTGCTGCCAAATATTAAGTATGGTAGGCGCTGTATAATGGTATGGCAGCCATCATGTGGAAATCATTAGATCCAATTATTGGTTTGCATGGTCATTTAACAGCCAACAAATATGAGGTAATTTTACAAAGCCAGGTGCACCCTATTGTGCAAACACTTTTTTTTTCTGGTGATGCTGCCATATTCCTAGATGATAATAATGCCCCATACATCCTGCTATTCAGGAGTGGTTTCATGAAAATCAGGATGAAGTCAATCACCTTCCATGGCCTCCCAGATCACCAGGTTTAGTGTAAACATCACTGAATCTTTATGGTCAGCTTTAGACTGCATAGTGGATATTCACCTCATTCATCCCTCAATAAACCTAGCTATTCAACAACTTGGATATTTAAGTGTATTTTATTTGTTTGTTTATTTGTTTCTTTGTCTCTGCTTCTTTTAATCATTTGTGTGACATGATAAATGGCAAAATACAAAATACAAAAACATCTCAGAACTTACAACATGTTGAACATTGAGGCAGATGCTACAACATCGGTTCCACTCCTGTCAGCTAAGAACAGGAATCTGATGCTGAACAGTTAAGGAAAAAGACCAGGTGATGTTTGTCCAATCTTCAGCTGTCCAGTATCGGTGAGCCTGTGCCCACTGTAGCCTCAGTTACCTATTCTTGGCTGACAGAAGCGGAACCTAATGTGGCTGTTGAAGCCCAACCACCTCAAGGTTCTCCATTTTGTGCTTTCTGAGCTTTCCTCTCACTACCATTGCAAAGAGGTTATTTGAGTTACCGTAGCCTTCCTGTCACCTTGATCCAGTCTTGCCATTCTCTTCTGACCTCTCTCATCAACAAGACGTTTCCACCCTCAGAACTGCTGCTCACTGGATAATTTTTGTCTTTCTCACCATTCTGTGTAAACTCTAGAGGCTGTTGTGCATGAAAATCCTAGGTGATCAGCAGGTCAGCATACTCAAACCAGCCCATCTGGCACCAACAACCATGCCATGGTGAAAGTCAATGAGATCATATTTTGAATCATTCTGATAATATATAATTTTATACATGCTGCTGCTGCCACATGATTGGACAATAATTTCAAAAAATGAGTAGGTGTACAGATATTCCTAATAAAGCAGTTGGTGAGTGTCTGATTTCTCAGGGACATAACAAATGTATACAATTTAAAAATCCAATGCCTTTGCGCCCGAGTCGTGCAACAGAAATGCGTTTGCTCTATTGTCAGAAGATTGTGTGTTGTAATCCTAATGATGCCACAGGTGTCCTTGACTGGGAGCCAAGGGAGCAAATTGGTTGCAAATTGGTCTTTGAGTTCAATTATGCTGAAGAGGGCAGGTAGGACTTTCCTCCCAGTGTTGCAGCATGTACAGCAGTTTCAAAAAGATGCAGTTTACTGCCTTCATGTGGCTAGAAGGAAGCCTTCGTCCTTCGTGGTTGGTAGTTGTTGCATTATAGGGGAAATCTAGCTAGTGGGTGAGAACTGGCAAGTGACCACTTTGGTGAGAAAATGGAGGGGAAAAAAACAGTGTCTTAAAATTGATCATAATGGGTTATATCTGATCTGGTCTAAATGCAATTCAAGGATTTACTGGAGAATGTTTCAAACTGAATTAGCCATTAAAGATCTTTTTTCTTAAGGGCATTTTCAACATTCAGAACATTTAACCCCAGCTGTATCCGTGTGTGTGCGTGTGTGTGTGTGAATGGTCAAGTATTGCTAGCTGACTAGTTCATGCATCTACTTTAGTTTTGCATTCTGATTAATGTTTATGGGACTGGAATCAAACATTCAACCCAAATCTGGGTTGCATAATCATAAATCAAAAGAGCATGCAATGCTCACTTTCCCCTACCTCCTAGTGCCTTTCCTTTGTTACTTCAGTGAATTATCCCACTGAGACAGTTGGCATTTTTTAAGGAATTGTTTTTGTTTTCCATCTACGTGATGAGTCGATCAGAGACTAGTTTGCCCCTGATTTTCTGCTTCTCAATTTTCTGATGGCTCTGTTGTAGCAGTCTATGTCCTCCCAGTCTGTGTTACCTCTGCTGGACTCTGGTTCCTCGCCAGTTCAGACCTAATTATACCATCCGTCTGTTGTGTTTCATCAAGTTCTCCTGTGCCAGGAACTGAGACTATGCATTGTAGCAGTATTGGACATGCTTCAACTCCAAACACTATTTCAGTTAAAACCCATCCCCACTCTCTCTCACTCTCTCTCTCTGTCTCTATCTCATTACTCTCTCACACCACCACCATACACAGACAGTGTTCCATGTTTGATGTGCCATGGCTAGTGTGCGTTGTTTGCTGGCTTGATTCAGCCTGGGTCTGTGTTGGACATTCTAAAAGCAATTCTCCTTTGCCAAACATTAATAGGCACTGGGAAAGAAACAAATGGGCTCTAGGATATCTCAAAGAAGTGGTGAGATTTCAGCAGTGAACCTTACCAAACTCTAAGTGATTGCAGACAGGGTGTGATGGTCAGAAAAGTGTACTTTTTGGCCCAATTATATTGGAAATCTTACAATCTAGCTGAAATAGAAATGACTTGTGAAGCAGTCTTTTACAGGGCCACAGAACCTCTGGGCTTCCACTGATATATGTATTTGAATAATATAGACAAGGTGATGATCCATCTGTGACAAAATCTTGAGTTAAGATTTCTCTTTGAAAAAGGGCAGATTTTACACTTGGTTGGTAAGGGTGAGGTGTACAAATACAATTCATCTCTAATTCTTAGACTTAATCACCTTATTAGACATTCAAAAAGAGTTAGATTGGATTTACAATTGGAATGGGAAAGGGACCTGGATGTGAAGGTGAGGTGCTGGCATCTTTTGGTGTCATTTAAAATTTAATATTTGGGCCAAAAGCATAAAACAAAGGTGGTGGTTAACCCCATCTTTCCCGCTAAGTAACTTTTGGGAACGGATTCACCAGGCCTTGGCAGCATACATAGTTCAAGTTGTTTTGCATAACTGTGACCGAGTAAAGCAGGCAAGCAGTGCTGTGGTGGGACGTCCAACTTCAATGGAAGCGTTCCCTTCTTTTCTCATTGCACCCCTCACAGACTTCCCTCAGAACAGCTACAACATATTCAGTGACCTATCAAAGAACTTATACAGGTTTGCAGTGGAGTATGTTTATTGAGAACATGAGCTTCGGAAGATATGGCTGATGCCTAATGCACATGGCTCAAATTTTATCCTGATCAGGGTTCAAACAGTTACATTACATCTAGGTTTATGCTAACATTTAATGCACTGCAATGGTTATTTAAAAACTATACTTTGCCCCACATTCTAATCTATCGCCCTCAGAAAGGTCTATGAACTGCCTTGACCGCCACAATCTCTATATTGCTTGACCTTTCTCCTGGTGCAGCTCTATTAAATTTGTAGGACATAAAGGAGTAGTAATACGGTTGCCAGGTTTTATTTCAGCAAAATTTCTTTTCTGCTCTGATCTCAGGTCACAATTTTACTCACTTGCAATATCAAATGAGAGAGTGGTAACTGCAATAGGGATTTGAGTCCTCTGACAAGTCCATCTTTGCCAGTCAATCAGCAGAATGACTGACCCTAGTGGCAATCAGGCTTTACATCACATCATAGTCAAAGTCTTTTATTTATCATTTGCACAAAAAATAGAAAACTGGACATTGAAATTCTTGTGGTAGCTCCATTAACAAAGACTGGACATATAATACATTTAATATCTACTAAACAATATATACAAATGTGCAAATGCAAAAATACAAAATAGACACAGAGCAAAAAAAAAGAAACTTTATGTATACAAAAATATGAGATACACAAACATATATACATAAATATGAGTATTTACTGTGCAAAGTAGTGTGCAAAAAGATGGCTGTGCAATTATGCTGTCACCGACCATTTAAGAGTCTGATAGTTTGGGGAAAGTAACTGTTTTTGAGTCTATTTGTGGGCCCCTGGATGCTCCTGAGTGACTGCTGTCCTTGATGATCTTTTTGGCTATTCTCAGCACTGTTTCTGGTAAAGGTCCTGTAGGGAGGGCAGTTTCCTGCCAATGATGAGCGCAGCTGATCTGACCACTCTCTGTAGGTCCCTGCGGTCACCAGCGGAACAGCTCCTGTTCCAGGCTGTGATGCAACCACTGAGAATGCTCTCAAAAGTGCAACAATAAAAGTTTGTGAAAATGTCCAGGGCCTTTTCAAACTGTCTCAGCTTCCTCAGGAAGTACAGAGGCTGCTGGGCTGTTCTTACCACTGTGTGAGTGTAGATGGACCATTTTAGGTTGTAGGAAATGTAGATGCCAAGGAATTTAGTGCTGATGTGAATAAGGCTGTGCTCACCTTCCTGTCTCTTCTTGTAGTCCACAATCATCTCCTTTGTTTTGCTGACATTCATTCAGGGAGAGGTTGTTGTCTGAGCACCAAACAGCCAGGGTTCTGACCTCCTCTCTGAAGGCCATTTCATCAGCACCTGAGAGGAGGCCTACAATAGTGGTGTTGTCAGCAAATGTAAGAATGATATTTGAGCTGTGCTGTGCTACACAGTTATGTGTAAACAGGGAGTACAGAAGGGGGCTGAGCACACAGCCCCACAGAGCTCCTGTGCTGAGGGGTGAGAGAGGAGGATGTGAGGTTGCCAATTCGGACCACCTGTGGCCTACTGTTCAGAAAGTCCAGGATCCTGTTGCACAGGTGGCTATCCAGACCCAGGTGCTGTAACTTGGTGGCAAGCTTGGCAGGAATGATGGTATTAAATGCTAAACTGTAGTAAAAGTACAGCATTCTTAGATAGTTGTTCTTTTCCTCCAGGTGGCTAAGGGCAGTGTGCAGTGCAAGAGTGATGGCATAGATGGTGGACCTGTTGAAACAGTACACAAATTGCGGGGGGTGTAATGAGACAGGCAGGGAGGAGTAAATGAAGGATTTAACCATCTGCTCAAATCACTTCATAACAATGGAGTTTAGTACCATGGGGCAGTAATCGTTCAAGCAGGAAATGATGGATTTCTTGGGGACCGGGAAAATAGTGATCTTCATAAAGCAACTGGGGATCACAGATAGACCAAGTGACGTTGAAAATGTCTGTGAATACCTTTGCTAGCTGGTAGCACATGATTTTAGGACACTACCGGGGAATGCCGTCAGGTCTCGTTGCTTTCTTGGAGTTGACCTGCTTGAAGGGTAGTCTCACAGTTGCTGGAGTTAGAAGTAGTGTGGAGGTATTTGGGTCAGCTGGGAGCTTCACAGATGTGGATGTCTTGCTTACCTCAAAATGAGCATTGAAGTTGTTGAGCTCATCAGGTAATGAGAGTTTTTGCTCCCTTTGTACTATGTGATAACGCACAGGCCACCCCACATGTGCCAGATGTCAGAGGTCTGGTGGACTGATTCCACATTGTTCCTATAGCTCCCCTTGGTCTTCCTGATGGCCTTCTGAAGCTCAAATCTGGACTCCTTGTAGGCCATTGGATCACCATAGGTGAAGGCGGCAGTGTACTCTCTCAATCCACAAGGGGAGTCTCCCTTTTTCTCAATTATCTTGCATTGGGATTATTTCCAGTATGAGTTTTTAAATTTATATGGTTGATGAATGATGATTTTTTTAACAAAGACTTTTATTTCAAGATGGCAAATTATAGTGACAAAATATATTATAGGTGATTTACTATCTATTGAAAACAACATTTTATGCACTCTTAAAATTTAAGTTAAAATTTAATAGTGAGAATATTGAAATATTCCAAATGAAACCATAATTTGCCATTTTCTTACTCATGCTTTCCTGCCAACCTCTTTTGACATTCAGCTTCAAACGAGTGCAATTTTCTGCTCACAAAAGCAGTTTCATCCAGAGGTTAAAATGTCAAATAGTTTATGCTAATTTCATCCTCATGATTTCTATGCAGCCTTATTACCAGTTAAGCTTACATTCTCCTATAATTTGTGAAGAGATTTTTTTAGCACATTGCTTTAAGGGCCAGTAGCTGGAAGGAAGTACTTATCAGTGATAAAATGTTTGAAATAAACTTAATCTGTGTATTTAAATGCTACACACAGTCCACTAAAGTTCCATTTTAGCTCTTTTTACATCTTTACTGCAGGCCTTGTTATTTCCTTCTACATGTTTCCAATGAGGGCCGTTACAGTGGTATAGCATCGCTGCCTCACAGCTATAGAGTTTCTGGATTGGCTATGCTAAGTTGCCCCTAGGTGTGAACTTGTGTGTACGCAGGGTGCCCTGTGATGGACTGGTGCCCTATTTAGGGTGTATTCTTGTCTCACACCCAGTGTTCCCTGGATGGGCTCTAGATCACCTGCAGCCCTGACAGATAAAGCAGTTACTGAAAATGAACTTATGTGGTAACCAATGTTACCAGAATGTACAAGCAACTACACTCAGTCACTATTTTATAGGTAAGATTTAACTTTTAGGTCTCTTTGTAGGTGTTTAATTACCGACTGTATCCCATCTGTTTCTATGTACACTTTGGCACTCCCCTCTACACCATTCATCAGTGGAAAAGGATCCCTACTACCTCTATATTGTTTGGGTGGTGGACATTCTCAGCACAGCCGTGACAGTGGCCTTGTTATGGCTGGATATGTCTGTTTAGCCGTAACATTAAGTTGTTTATTGAAGTTTTGTGTACAAACATTTTTACAGTGGTGGATGAAGCATGAATATGTGAAGAACATGTAAATAACACAGACAAGAAAACATATACAGTATCTCAAAATGTCATTTTTCTTGTTATGTCTAGCTTTGGCTTCAAGGTTGTGTATATAAAATATAACAAATCTGGCAACATAAAGAAGGTCAGTAGTAGAAAGGGCAGAAAGCATGAAGAACACTTTCTTTCTTTTGCTCCGTTTCACACTCTTAGCCCTTTGCTGCCAAACATGCACTAGCTGCCTCTTCGCATAAACTTCTCTTAGATCAAGATATTATTTTTTGGCAAGAGCCTCCGGCAATTGAAAGGAGAGTTTGCCTTTGCTGTGTGCTTACTCAAATTGCTGTCATTTTTATTATCTAAATGTGGCCCTGAGGCATGAACACATTCTGTAAAGGTACCCCATGGACCACTTTTAAAGAAAGACTCCTGGCATTAACTGGACTGAATTAAATCTCCAAATGTGTATAGGAGAAAGGATAGGACCTTTAGGACCATCTCAATCAGGGCCATGATTGGAAAGGGAAGTAATGAGAATAATTAAGGTGGATTCTCTGGAGTCTCTCTGACATGACAGTGAAATATGATTGGGTTAGTCTCAGTATTAAGGTCCGCTTTGTTCTCTATTACGTCTGAGAAATACATTGAAACAGAACAATGAATGGTTAGTTTGGACAGCTAAACATTTCTGGATATTTACTTTCCTGGGATAGATTTGGAACCCAGGACCAAAATGGATAACTGATGTTTTTTCTCCTGTTGATAAAGTAAGACAAATATGAGTGTCAAAACTCTTCTTGCAGTTTCTCAGTGAATGATGAAATTAATGGTATCATATTTTAACACCCTCCCCTTTACCTAGCTAAGCCTTAGCAGCTCCTAAGCTGATTGCCAAAATGAAAATGAAACATTTGTTCTGGGCTCTTATACTCCACCTTTATGAGACAGAACGTTAGTGTGAGCTAGGGGATTGAAGACCTCTGATTGATGGGCAATGGGGAAGGCTAACTTTAGCCCTTAATGGTTTAAAATATGCTTGTATCGCTCTCTTGTGCTTGGGCCAAATGAGCCCGTGTGCTGATTTATCAAAGTGCCTAAGCTGCAGCCGAAAATTGGGTGCTTGCCTCCTAATGCCCTTGATAAATGTTCTTTCTTTTAGGATTTTTTTTCTTTCCCTTCACCTGCTGAAAGCTGGATACATTTAGCAAAATATTTCAATCAATCAATCAATCTATATACATATACAGTGTCTTTTCGCATATTCTGTCATGAAATAAGAAACTTTAGGGACTGTGGTAAAATGATGAACTGTGGCCATGCATAGATTAATTAAGAACTAGTGCTGTTCACTCCAGAATACCCAATTTTGTAGTAAGAACCTTGGATATTAAACTTTCAAAATTAAGGGATGAAAAATTGTAATGTGTATAAATGTAGGGACCCCGATTAAAAAAAAAAAAAAATAAAACATCTTGCTGTAATGTATATGCCCTGTATAGAATGACTCAGTTTACCAGCATTCTTTGTTTCTTTGTCACATTTTAGTTTATTCGCTGGAAATCTTATAACAAATTTTTATGCTTTAACCCTTCAGATTTGGCTTCAGTGTGATTTATGTGTGATGCACCAATCAGCATTCAGTCGATAGGCTAGAAATAAAAGAAAGAGAAAAAGAAACCCTTAGCAGGAAGTCCTTAGCTAAAAGTACTTTCTTATTATATACACAGTTTGTTACTACTATTTGGAGCCTTTACAGTGTATACTGACCCACATATTTTTAATTTACAGTGAACTTGAATTGGTTTCACATTTGAGCATCAAACCTCAATGCTGTTGTCTCAAGCAGATATTTTTTCTTAATGGCCTGCATTGTGCTGAACTGGCGAAAGGGACTCCAGCAAGGCTAGTGAGAGCTGCAGGGCTTGGAAGGAGTTCGGCTGCCAAGCTAATCGGCCGCCAGGATTGTTGCTATCATCTAATGCATCTTTAATGTTGTGAAGTGTTTGGTTATGTGTGAATTGGTAGAAAAGCTTTTTTTTTTGTAACTAAAGTAGTTGGAGAAACAATTCTGTGTATCTGTGACAGTTGTTGTTAGTGCCTGCAATCCTATGGAGCAGCTAACAGGATGCAGGTTCATGTGCACCAATGTTCTGGACCCCAACATTGTCACAAGTGCTTGTTCATGGCAGCATATAGGTGCTGGAATGATTAAGGCAGCTTTGGTGGCACTGCGCTTATTAACTCTATTCATTAACTCAGGGAAAGGATAAATAGTAGTTCATTTGCAGGAGACATAGGATCCTATTTATATATGTATATATAAATTATAAGGTCCAATCTTAAAGATTGGAACTTTCTAAATAAACAAACAGGGTAATAATTATATTATTAATTATGCAATAATAATAATAATAATAATAATAATAATAATAACAACAACAACAACAATAATAATAATAATAATAATACATTATTATTATTATTATTATTATTATTATTATTATTATTATATTCAGCTACTACTCCAAAATATTCACTAACTATAGTCAAATTAATTAGGAACGGTATGTATTTACAGTGAACTATATAAGTCTGGACCCACGAATAACTCCTTTGAGTTTAAAAGGGTGAGTGAAAATCTAAACTATTCTAACAGATGCAAAAATGTCCCACTGCTAGAGCATTTGCCAAAATTCAGACAAATATTGTGACCTGTCCATTAAAGTATGTTTATCTGCAGCCCCAAACTGTCAGAGCAGCTAACTGACATTCTACATGATGAAAAATACACATCCACTATTTAAATATGTAACCAGCTTCCATCAGTTTAACTCACTGACATTAGAATTCTTGCTGCGTTTAGTATACATGGGCAGTCTGTAGGCTTGTACATCATGTCAAAAAGTTTTGCAAGATAAATCCAAGCCCTTTCTGACCCTTTAACTTCTGGAATGGTCAAGTAACGTTGGCTGAAGTTAGGAAATGTATGAAATGTCATTAACCTCTGCTGGAAGGAGCAAGTGTTAAGTACAGTCTTGCAGAAACACATCAGATTCAGCTCAGCCACTGAAGCTTATGAATTAGCTAGATGCAGGTACATTTTTCACAGCTCTTGACACTCTCTGTGGCTGAGGAAAGAGGCCATTTACTCAGCAGTGAGGGCATTGCCAGAATACATTCAACCAATGTCACCTGAACATTGATTTAAAGTGGACCAAGAGAGTTTACAGATTTTACAGTTTTTCATACATTACTCAATAACGATCAAGTATCACATGTCAGCAAATTGTCCATCTTTATGCTGAATAAACATTTTGATGTTTTGTTGATATTTGATGCTTGGTTTTATTCAGTAAGGTGCAACAGAATATCATACAACAGAATCTTATTGTATGCTTCTTTCATTGTCTTCACACTTTTTTATCTGTTTACAGTTTTGTAACAGAAAATGCTTTCATAACAGTCATCTCTCACTCTCTCTCCTCACTAAATGTTTTTCATGTGTATTATGTTTTAGATGCACTACATTTTGGTGGCTAGAGGCTTCTTCTTTAGTCTGGTAAACATATTACTTGTGGACATCCAATCTAAGGCCATAATACTTTCCAATTCTTACCACTGTGAAAAGAAAAAGTGACACTGAGAAAGAATCTCTGTCATTTAATACCTATTAAAAAGCTGGGGTTAAATACAGTATATAGAGATACATTGTCTTAACCGTTCAATTACAACAATACAAATGTTTTATAAATTAGTAAAAAAAAAAAAAAACCTGAATATAACTTACATGCATAATGACAAGACATACCTAATACATCATTGTGTGAGAAGTGAAGGCCTTGAGAAAGAAGTATAGCTGGTCACAATTTATATAGTGACCATCTTTCTCCCTTTCTCCAAGGAGATCATTATTCTACATAATCAGTAATGTTATTAATCAGTTATCCATTATTCAGTTGCAAACTGTACTTTTAAATATTATTAATTATGATCTTTCAGGGTTGTACAGAAGTCCTACACATCATCTGTTCTTATGTTATGGCCATCTTTACTTGCCAACATATTCAGCTACAGCCAGAGGCATACAGAGTGGCAGAAGTCACTAGCTAGACAGAAGCAAGCTAAACATTTAGCTTCCCAGACAGTCTGGCACTTTTTTATCAGCCAAGGTGCCCAAGGACTTCAACTTTCATAGAAAAAGGCCATTTGACTGAAAGAGTAACCACAAATAGTTATTTTCATGTGATTATGTAGGGGAAGGACACGGTAATCCGCATGAAATGACCTGAAAACAAAGTGGTTTAGTCAGAACTGGTCTCTATGTCAGAAACCGTCAGAAATCTGACTAGGCTTCCCATTTAGCTAGCATTAGCTTAAATAATTTCACCATATTATCAAGGGAGCTCAGGGTTGGTAGGGTCACGATTTGTTCTAGTTTTGGTGCAAGGTTTAGGGTGAAAAGAGGAAGTACTTGGATGGTGGTTTCTTGGGCTGGTTTAAAAATATACTGTAGCCACCAATTGAATGAAACCTAATCAATTTCCACAAACAAATGGAAAATGTAAGTGCAGACAGTGTATCTATGATGTACACATTCTTTTTAGTTGTTAGATACACTATATGGCCAAAAGTTTACATCACACCCATATATGGGCTTTCCCCAAACTGTTGCCACAAAGCTGGGAACACACAATTGTATAGAATGTCTTTGAATGCTGTAGCATTAAGATTTCCCTTCACTGGAACTAAGAGGCCTAAATCTGACAATACCCCTGTGCAAAAAGTGAGGTGCATGAAGACATGGTTTGCCAAGATTGGAGTGGAAGAACTTGAGTGGCCTGAAAAAATAAGTACACCCTATAATTCAGTAAAGTGTCACACCACATTTAGCAACAATAAATTGAAGTAAACATTTTCTGTAGGAGTTTATCAGTCTCTCAGTTTTGGAGAAACTTTGGCCCACTCTTCTTAACAACATTGCTTCAGTTCATTGATGTTTGAGGGCATTCGTTTATGCACAGCTCTCTTAAGATCCTGCCACAGCATCTCAATGGGGAAGAGGTCTGGACTTTGACTTGGCCATTCCAACACCTTGATTTTTTTCTTCTTTAGTCATTCAGATGTCATTATGCTGGGGCACTTGTTATCATTGTCCTGTTGCATGACCCAATTTCAGCCCAGCTTAAGCTGCTGGACAGATGGTCTCATATTTGCCTCAAAAATATTCTGCTATAAAGAGCTCATCGTTGTCTCAATGACTGCAAGTTTCCCAGGTCCTGTGGCTGAAAAACCCGCTCAAATCATCCCCCATCCACCAACATGCTTCAGAGTTGATACGAGGTGTTTATAATGATATGCTGTGTTTGGTTTTCACCAAGCATGGTGCTGTGCATGATGACCAAACATCTCCACCTTGATCTCATCAGTCCAGTGGATAATGTTCCAGAACTATTGCAATCCTAAGTTGTGCTGCCATATTATTTTGGAGAGAAGGGGCTTTTTCCTAGCCACCCTTCCATGAAATCCATATTTGTTCAGTCTTTGTTCTGATTGTGGTGTCATGAATACAAGCTTTAAGTGAGCTAACAGAGGCCTGTAGGTCAGAAGATGTAGCTCTTGGGGTTTTCTTTATATCTCTGACCATTAAACGGTCTGACCTTGTACTGAATTTGCTGGGACACCCACTCCTGGGAAGATTGGCAACTGCCTTGAAGGCTCTCCATGTGTAAACAATCCTTTTCATTGTAGAATGGTGAATTTCAAATTCCCAGATTGATGAGAGTTGCTTCTCTGAGGTCATGGCTGATGTCCTTTCTTCTTGGCATGATGTAGACACACACTTGTGTGCTCCAGAACACCAAACTACCAAAAGTTCTGCTTTTATAGAGGTAGTCACACTTCTTGATGATTAACTAATCTTACCTGCCTGCTAATTACTCTCTTAATGATTGTGGAATTAGGAAGGGTGTACTTATTTTTCCCCACCTGGATTCTGAATGTTGGTTTACTTTTTGGAAATAATAAGTACATATTGAAAACTGTTGTGTGGTTTTTTTTTATGTCATCTGAGGTCTTTGTTAATAGAAGTTGGTGAGAACCACACAATTGTTATTTTGGCTCTGATAAATGAAAAACATAGAATGGAAGGAGGGTGTACTTTCTTTTTCCTATGACTGTAGGTATGGGGTTGTCTATCTTTTTGAACTCACACAACTAGCCTTTGAAATATCAATAACATATAAAAAAGTTTTTTTTTTTCATTCTGGTTCAGCTGCATTCAGCCTCAAGATAAATCCAGAGAGCAGCCAGTGCAAAACACTAGCTAATAGCCTGTGAGATATGTAGTCACCACTTGTAGTCAAAACTGGTATAACATCCTAAATGTTATTTATGTAGTTTTATAGTTTTCATTCTTTCATTCATTTTCAGTAACTGCTTTATCCTGGTAAGGGTCAAGATGAATCCAGAGCCTATCCCAGGAATACTGGGTGCATGGGGAAAATACACACTGGATGGGACGCCAGGCATGTACTCAAAAAAAAAAAAAAAAAAAATGGGAAGGGAAAATTTGTTTTATGGCTAAAACGGTAAAATTGATGCTGGAGACTTTTCACCTGTTTTGTTATATTACACAATAAATAAATGAGCTCGAATTCTGACTTTTTTTTCCACTTACCCTTCAGAGTAACAAATGAGAGAGGAGAAAACAGTGATAGTGGCCCTTTATTGCAATCATTTTGATTATGTTACCAGGAAAAAAACATACTAGGGAGAGAAAAACAATTGTGAAACTGCAATATGAAGCCAGTGTGAAGTGGTTCAAATAGTCAGTGCTCACTAGAGTATTGTAGAGTTATGTGGCAAGACAGGCCCTAATCAATCCCTGTGTGTTCATTCTTCCAGTCTCTTCCACACTCCATCTTCAACAAAATTTAGACCCAGTATTGATTTACAGCGATGACTGAAGCCGAATGGTGCCCCATCTCCACACTGGGTGCTCAAGTAAAGATAGATTTACACCGACCAGAATAATTTCCTAGACTAGGACTTGTGGGGCTCCCATATATCCTAATGCTAACCCACTTAAGACTTCTGTCAGACTTTACATCTCAGTGTGCGTGCTTGTTTGGCAGCTGCTTATTGTGTTTGTTATTTTGTTTTATTTTGATTTATTCTCTTAAAAGTATAATATTGAGCATCATATGGCAGGGCAATCAACTTGAAACCATCATCTCACTCTGTAATATTTAAGCTCTCAGTAAGCTCAAAACATTTTTTTTCAGTTTTGCATTCGACAAGGCCTTGGTTTTTTTGATGCTAAAAAAAAATAGTGCACTGCATGTTGAAATTGAGAATGGATGAGGGGGGTTAAAAATGTATGTTTAGTTTTGATTTAGATGTCAACTAGCAACAAGCAAGTGTATTGTGGCAAGTTATTAAGACAAAATGTTATATGACTCTGTGCAGCTGTAGTGATGCATATCACATAAATGGTAAACTAAATACCACTGTTAGACAGCATGGTGATGAAGGGTTGGTGCACAGATCCATGGTCTCTGGTCTGATCCTGAGGTTGGGTTGCTGTCTGTGTTCTACCCGCATCCATGTGGGTTTCCTCCAGGTTTCCTCCCCTGTCCAAAAACAAGCCGTTAGTCAGAATGGTGTAAATGAGTGTGCAAATGTATGTGTGCATGGTGCCCTACGATGGACTGGTTTCCCATCTACAGTGAATTCCACTGCCTTGCACCCAGTGTTCCCAGGATAGGCTCCAGTCCACCCCGACCCATGAGCAACATAAAGCAAGCCATCTAATTAAAATGGCAAAACTCCCCTAAGATCAGCCTGTCAGGTCATGTTCTAACATCAGCTCAACTAAAAACTTGCTTTACTGCATGGCAGTAAAGATTAACCAGATTAACCAGATTGGCAAAGGACAAGTCAAAAAAGGTATTTTTTTAATTAAACTCCACTGCGTGTGTTCTGCTGCCACTGGCTTTTTTTCTGTCACAGTGGAGTAATTTTGAAGCTGAAAAGCTAAACTTTACCAAAAAAAAAAAAGACTGACTTCAAGCACTCTTTTAATTTTATTGCAATCAGGTGGCAGCCTGGGGATGAAATACCAACATGGAGGACGGCGTGCCAGTAGAAAAATTAGTCTTCTTGGTGAGAAAATATAATGAGGTTTACAACACAATGCCTCCTTCTTACAGTAGTTAGGCTAAATATTGAGGAATTGACCTTTCATATCAGCACAAAAGACACTTTCTGTAGGCAAAAAAAAAAAAAACTTTGTGTGAAGGCAGCATAAGGCTGCCAACCAATAAGATCAGAGGGAAGTGTTATTTTGCACTTTGTTTAATGTATCCATCTTCATACTTTCAGAAATAACTTCTCATCCCTCACTAGGTAGGGTTAGACTACCACGAGAGGTGTAAAATGGGTGGTCTTTTTGGAAGAGAGAGAGCAGAGAAGCCCAACCTACCTTGAAAGAATTTTATACACTTGGGTGACTCATGCTGTGTGAATACTTGTGTTAACAAGCACATTTAACAAGCAGTGTGAGCTTCATTTGAAAATTAGGTCCCTCCCTTCCTGGGTGAATGGGAGAAAAACCTGGGAGAGAAAAAAGTTTTGTTTTGAGAGTGAAATGGCAGAAAAATTCCCCAAGATTCATCTCCCGTAAAAGGTATAAATAAGTTGGTGGAAATGCCCTGCCTCAACCCTAAGGGAAAAAAAATCAGAAAATAATGTCCATACATTGTCAAGTCCTGGCTATTTTCCTTAGGAGATGAAACTTGTCTTCTGTTTTCCTTTATACCATGTCCTTCTGTCAGTCTAGAGCTAGAAATTTTGCATATGACTAGAGAACAAAGACCTTTCGTTTGACCTATGGCTTCTACTCATTGCTCTTAGCTTAACATTTTGATACATTTAGATCTGCCATAAACATCACTGAGTATACCTCACAAATTTGCATACCAACATTGCTATTAATTACTTTTAGATCATACCATAAAAATCTAACTATCACTTAATTGTGTATGGATCACCTTCTATGCTTTTGAAATCAGTTTTGTTAACTTTTGCCATTTAGTGCAACGATTATCAAGAAGCCAGACCAGGGGTGCAGGGAATGATGAACTGATCCACGAAAGAACAACAATTATTATGGAACTAACGATCTACTCTAATAACCTTGTGATGGGTAAAAATAAATTGCATTCAACCTGAGATTCACTGTGAGGTCACTTTCCCCAGACACCCTATTTCTCACACCACAACTTGCATGGAATTATGGGTAGGGAAGATGCAATCCTCACTGGAACCATTACATTTTTGCCTTTCATTCTATGTAAATGTGGGTAATCATTTTCTTTATGGGTAATATTTCCCTTTAGACCACTTCAGCTTCTGAATTTGACCATCTGTATACATGTTTGCACACTCAGCACTTGTTATAACCAGGTGCACTGTTTGGTATTATGCATTGCCTTGCATAAGTATCCCCTTATTTTCTTCTTCACATTTTGAATTGTTACAACATAGAACTGAAATGGATGTAATTGGGATTATATAGCATGAGTCTACACTACATAATATTGAAGTGAGGGGAAACTCTCATATATAGTCAGTATTATGTGATTGAACTAGCATGAGGATGTGTTTTTGATAGAGACTACTACTTTGTAGTACTTTGTTAAGTAGCTCTGGATAAAGGTGTCTGCCAAATGCAATAAATGTAAATGTAAAAGGATATTTTGTGTAGATTCATGACATATAATCCCAATTAAGTCCATTTCAGTTCCACGCTGTAACACTACACAATGTGGAAACATTCGAAAGGGGTGAATATGCAAGGCATTGTAGTTCTGATGTTCCATTATTGGTTTAATCCAAAAAAAGACAACACATTAGAACACATCAGTCTTTAAACCTCACCTCCTTTTGGGCTCAGGCTTCCAGAATGGTGATTTATTTTAAAGTAGTTCATTTCGATGCACGGATCTGTTAAATTTTTCTGATTATTTCCTCTTATCATATTATTTGCCATTGCCAGTGCACTGAAATTTTCATCTTGTAATGGAAGGTATAGTACACCTAGCTGGACCTTTAAAGGATGCCCTTCTTCTAATATAAAAGCCATTAGATGATATGAAAGGGTATCTACTGTTTAAAATTGCATGATAATGTGCAATTATTGTAATATTTCTTAATGCTTTTTCTGAGATCTAATTGTACCTAGAAAAAACTATGGATTTTTATTGAACAGATTATTTCTTCCAAAGAAATGTCTCTGAGAGGGGTTACTAATAGAAGAAAGAGAAATCGTGGATTGGTGACACATTTGAATGGTTCACCACTTTGATGTTCCTCATCAATTTTAAAATGTATCATATATAGTAAGAGTAGAACATAAATAATTAATGAATACAATCATTCTGCAGATGCCTTTAACACTGTTGTAAGAAAAAAGGGGATAATTATTTTTTCCCCAATTATAAGTCCAGTGATCTTCATAATTAGTTTCAATAACAAATTTTAGAAAACAGTATTTATGTTTTCATGTTGGTTTTATTCATTTGTGTATTCTGCTGTACGAAAGCAGTAGAACATGAAGGCAGCAATGTTATTTGCGATCTTCACAGCCTTGATGGTATTTGTGATAACACACCCCCTTGATGTTTGTAGCTGCACTACTTTATTACCTTAGTTACAAATTAAACATAGAGTTGTTGTTCCGACCTCTCTGTAAACAGAAGTTAACAGTCCAATCTGTGTAATTCAAAGTGTAATATTTTCATTTTTTAAAATAAACAAATAACAAAATGAATATATAAAAAGTAAACACATTTTGCCGGCATATAAATGCTTTAATCTAATTCTTCTATTCAATTACATGAGCAGAGTTTGTGTAAATTTTTTTTCTGATTGCCACCATCACCCAAAAAATGAAGAAAAAGAAACATGGAAGCAAAACTTAAATATTAATAACACTGCCGCCGCTCTAGTCACACAGCCAGCAATATAACAGCAATATGGAGAGAATCAAAAATGTATTGATCCTCTGTTATATCTGCTGATAAAAAGTCTATGTCAGCTGATGTTTACATCCTGAGCAAAGCAAAATGGAATAAAAATGAGTTGGTAGGTCATATGGTGAAGAAAGAGCCCACCTATTCTAGAAAATGTTTAAAGTAATAGCCTCAAATTTCTTTAAATCCTTCCAAGTGTCTAGATTCAGTAAAGCAGACCAGTCTGTCCTGCAGGAAAAATTCCATGGATGTACTTGTTGTATTCCTTTAAATATATATTCCTTTATATTTCATTTCCTTTATACAGCCTTTTTATTGACAGCCCGTCTTGGCTTGGTTGAATTCTTGATATTTTTCCCCCTAAACAATAAGAAAGTGGAAATTACTTAAGTGCACCCCTTAAGATTGAGTGAGTTTCTTGTAGCCCCAGTGTCTTTCTACTTTCATTTCCTTACCCATATTTCTTGGTGCCTTTTTATTTTTCTGGAAGGCCTACAGTGATTTATGTGTCCTCATTTCTCACCAGAATTGTGGAGCAGATATTGTCTATGCACACTGTCTGCTTCCAGTAAACTTCGTACAAACTAATCAACCTGTCTTCCTCTAAGTTAAACATATACACACACATCTCAACACATGGTACTGTTGACAAGTAAATGTATTCGAAAGTCAATTGATTAATAGAGAGCGAATGTAACAGAAAACTAAATAAGGCCAATAGGATGCAGTATAGGACACAGGCAACATGATATTCTTTTCTAAAATATTGCCAAGATGGTGGTGCAGTGGGCAGTGTTGCTGCTTTAAAGCTCCAGGGTCCCCCTGAGCACGGGTTTTGCATGGTCTCCCCATGTCCATAAGGGTGTTATATCATTGTAGTGATTTTTACAGGTACGCATGTACCTGTGATTATTCATGCTATTATCTTTTATGAATCGTTGAAAATGGCATGGCTGTTGGTGACAACCAGGCTGGTTTGAGTATTTCGGAACTGCTGATCTCACATACAACAATCTCCAGAGTTTACACAGAATGGTGCAAAACACAAAACAAAAAAAAAAATATAGTGAGCAGTGGTTCTGCAGGCAGAAACACCTTGTGGATGAGAGAGGTCAGAGGAGAGTGGCCAGTTTGAGCTGACAAGAAGGCTACATTAACTCAAATACACTCTTTACAACTGTGGTGAGCAGAAAAGCATCTAAGAATCCACAACACACCAATCCTTGAGGCACATGGGCTTACTGTTAGCCAAGAACAGGAATCTGAGGCTAAACTGGGTACAGGGTCACTGAGACTGCACAGTTGAAGAAAAACATTGCCTGGTCTTTTCCTACCAACAACCATGCCATAGGCAACGCCACTGAGATCAAAATTTTCCCCATTCTGATGTTTGATGTGAACATTAACTGAAGCTCAACTGTATCTACATGATTTTATGCATTGTACCGCTGCCACATGACTAAAACTAAAAAATCCTCACTAATTTTTCAAACCTTGCCACCTTTCAGTGATGTTTTTTGGGTTCTTATGTCCCAGGTGGACTATTAGCTGTGCAGAGAGTGCAGAATTAACAATCGCACATGGATTCTGGATTAAGGCAGGATCTAAATAGCCAGTAAAACTGCCAATTTTCCCAGTGGGTTACTGATGGTTCTTAATGCAATACAAATTGTTCCTCAGGGAGCAGAAATCAAATGCTCAATCAGATGACACTGTGAAGTAAAGGCTCAGAGCTGTATCAGACAAAGGCTGTGATAAGAGATAATAATATCTATAACGGTTAGTCTAATTTCAGAAAAATGACCTACTCAGTCTGTCCACTACTATGCCTTAGAGTCTCATCACCAGTGACGGCTGTTCATGATATTACACAGGAGAGCTAAAGTCTAATGTCTATCAATAGCTTGACAACGAATTATTATGGTTGAGAAATGTGTTATTATCACAAGCCCACACTGATGGCCTAATAAGAAAGATGTTGGGCATTCTTATGAACACTTCAAGCCAGATAGGCATGTGCATTCATGATCTCTAATTTTTTTATGTCTGTAATGGTCTACTGCGTTCATGATGTGAGCCTGGTAAGAAAAACTGTAACCATATCGTTCATAAAGCACCAAACTTGTGGTTCTGTCATCTGTCCTTTTGTGAAAGTTGTACTTTGATTGAACAATGTGTGCTTAGTCTATCAACTTTTAGTTTCTCCTCCAAAGGAGAAAAAAATGACAAAAAATCCATC
The DNA here is from genome assembly GCF_027358585.1 of Pangasianodon hypophthalmus. Classification (NCBI taxonomy): domain Eukaryota; kingdom Metazoa; phylum Chordata; class Actinopteri; order Siluriformes; family Pangasiidae; genus Pangasianodon; species Pangasianodon hypophthalmus. The sequence goes on from NC_069713.1 coordinate 16,340,504, forward strand.
TGAGTTCATATATTATATACAAGTGACTGTACTTCACATGCTCCTTCTGCTCAATGTGAATCTAAGGGGTGTGTGTAATCACCTGACTTGACTGTCACTGATAAGCTTCATAAGCTTCTATTCTTTAGTCTAGGCTAGAATGAAATCAGTCCTAGCTTCACATCTTCAAACCATTCTGTGTATTTTTCTTATGACAGTAAGTGATGTGCTTGGATATGCTGATGTTGTTTTATCTTTGAAAGACAGGGAGGTTTAGCCTTGCTAGCTCATTTATACCAGTTGCTCCTTCCTGTAATTATTCTGCAATCTCACAACTAACCTTTTGTTTCCTAAGTGTTTATTACCAGTTCTTTTCAGTGGCTTTTCATGTGACAACACTCAAATAAGCTGACATTTGGACAGTGCATGTGGGTTCACAATCCTGCTTATTGCTTGCAGTAGATGAATAGCCATAATTATGATGTATTAATAATCCACTACTACATTTTACGTCTTATACTGCCTCTTATTGCACTTCCTCTCTACTAGTCCACCCAAGTAATTATCTTGAAATCTCACAACTAACCTTTTGGTTCCTACTCATTTATTATTGGCTTGTCTCACTCCCTAATTGACTACACCCAGGTACACTGACATTTAGACAGTGCATATGGATTCACAATCCTGCTCATTAGACATATTAGTTCCTAAGAAGGAGGAGCAGGTGAATAATGATGATTACAATGTGCAGTTTGAACCTGTTCATGACATTGTCATAGGCACTGGACCCAGGGGACTCCAATAAGGAGGCTGGTTGTTATATTTGCTAAGTACCAGATGGAGGAGAAGCTGCAGTTTCTGTCCATGGGTCAGTATTACCGTGTGAGATCATTTGCTGTGCTGGGTCAGGAAAGTGAGGAATTAATTATTAATGTGCACAGATGATTAAATTGGTTTCAGAGGAATTGCCAGGGATTCCAAATTTCCATCAAGGGCAATCATGTATCTCTATGTGCAGGACCCTTGACTTGTGTGAACCACAGATTTACATTTCATCACACCAGCCCTAATTACACATAATATCTAATTATAATTCAAAAAATTTTTTACTGCAGTCCTGGAAGGAGCCAGAAAAAAACACTAACAAATGATGCAACATCAGTAAGTATAGTACTTAATATACACATAAAGATATGCAAATGACTCCAAATTCCTTTATATTATTTTAGAAAGAGAGAAACATTAATAAAATAATGCATGGGGATATTTAAATTAGTTATGTTCTTAGACGTGGCTGTACATCATGTGTTCCAGGTTTTACAGTGGAGTACAGTGATGAAAGTGTTCAGCTATGGCTAGATGCCAATGAAAAAAAGTTTACTCTAATAAACTGAGCCTCATTAGTTTCAGGGTCCCGAGCCCACAAAAAAAAAGAAAAAGAAAAATGAAAAACCTGGGGTGGTATGTTTGCTCAGTCAGCCTGCATATATCAAAAAATTAATCAGCAAGCTAAACAAATTATAACACAAACTAAATGGGAGAATTATCAGAAAAAACAACTTGATATAGGCAACATAACTTGATATAGGCAGGCAAATGTTTCTGTGCAAGTAAACATGATTAGAACTGTCAAATTTGCATTTTTTCTTTAATTTTTTTTTTTTACAGTACGCTTAATGAAGATGTATAAAAAGAAAGATATAACCTATTAAAAGCCATACTGAGTCGTTTCACTTAACCAAAAGCCAAGTTCTGATTTTTGCATTTCTGTTTCCAGCATTCTCCCGCTTCCATCTCCTTCTCTCTTTCATACCTCTTGTTTTTTGTCGAGCTGAAAGGGAGCCTGCAGGCTTGTGTTTGATGTTGTAAAAGGTGCTCACAAAGTGCTGAGTTTGCACTGAATCTAAAGATAGTTGGCATCAGTGGAGGAGGCAGGCAACCCAGAGGAGCTTGATCATGAGAACAGTTCTGAACTCAGCCGGCTTCAATTTGGGCCATGAGAAGGCCTTCAGCTAAAGACAGAGAGCGTGCACAAGAGAGAGAGAGAAAGAGAGAATGAGGTAATGATTTGCTTATCGCATAGTAACTTATACAACTTAAATGTAACTTCCAAACACATCAGCACTCACTGCATAGACCAGGGAATTGTTTCCCAAAAGCATTGCTATGCAAAGATCATCATAAAATTACAGAATGAACATCAGTTCTCAGCTAAGATGATCTTAGGGAAACCAACCCAAGACCCAAGACAGTTGAGAACAGAGCAAGAGAAATGTGTAGTGTAAGTTGTGGATAGCTACACTTGCAGTGGTAACTGGCATGTGATATTTTTGAGGAATGTTTTTCACTGCATCCCTTTCACAAGAGTGAGGAATGCAAATGTGCACCCACAGACAAGTCTTGTGAGTTTATGGGGTTAAGACAGTCTAGTGATTTAGTAGAACATATTAATACAATATACCATATACTGGTAGTAATACATTTGATGAATTATTCAGAGAAATCAGTGTACAGTACTCTTTAATTCCCAGGACCCTTTATTGGATCCAGATTGTCAGACTAAAACAGAGATGAACATGGAAACGTAAATGGAATGATCAAAGCTGACAAGTTGAAAGTGCAAAGGAAACTTAGATGGAGGCACAAGGACAGGTGATCAGCAAAAAGTCTAAACAAAGCAAGGAGAGAATCACAGTAATCAAAAGAAAGCAGAGTGAAAACCAAAATAGCAGATGCACAGATCAAAAATGCTCTGTCACTAGTGAAAACCAAGAGCAAGAATTCACAAAGTTTGAAAGAATATCTGGGTTTTTTTTTATAGGCACATGTGATTGTGATCAGGAAAAACTAATCAAAAGTGAATGGGGATATGGATCATGTGACTGGTCATGTGATGTGGGAAATATCGTTTGTGTTTTCTATTGCTTGAGACGGTCAAGTCCTGCATTTCTCTCTCTTGTAACTTCTTACATTTTTTACTCTTGTAACTTCATATATTTCTTGCTAATTTCACTGTAGTTACTGAATAATATGATTTAAGATGAATACCTGAATAATAAGCTGGGGCTTTAAGTGGTTAATGTTTCCCATTCTAATTAGACATGAGATACTGTAAAGGTTTCATAGCATACATATAATTATTTCATCCTGTCTGCTCTGCTGGAGTGGATAGTACAGAAGGGAAGAGATCTTCATATATATATATATTATTTTTTTTTTTGTAAATTAAACTAGGGAAATGCTCAAACTCACAAGTTACTATCAAGAGATTATAATGTGTATACCAAATCTTGTGTGCAAAATATAGAGATTTCACTTTGGTGAATACTTTCATACACACCAGTATGCACACAAAACAAGGCAGAGTTAAAAAACTTTAAGTCACAAGCTCTCTTTCATGCAGTGCCAAGCCAAAAAAAAAAAACAGAATTAGAGAGACAGAAGGGAAATTCTGCTGGTGTAAGCCACTGAGCTAAGATCAAAATGGAAAGGAGTTTACCTTAGCTGCAGAAATGTGTTGGTTAAAGTTATAAGCTCCACATATGTGGACATTATTACAGCTTAAAATATTTCAAAAGGAAAGATTTTTCCAGCAGCACTATCCTTGGGCTTATCTCTTACCACAACCCCACCCTCCTCAAAATATGCATAGCATAGATTTTATGCTAATATTGTTCAGCTGCAGCCCTGAAAAAGTTACCACAGTGTGGTCATTTTGTCAGCTCTAACACACCTCATTCAATAATTTCATTATTATGAAATTATTAAGATTCGTTATGCAGCATTCCCTATCAGTAGTTACTGCAAGCACTTACTGTATCATTTCTATACCACACTTAAGATCATATGTGCATGTAAAGATTAGCTGAACCCAAGATTTTAAACATGCCAGAAATATTCCCAAAAGCTGGATAATTTGATTAAAATGGGACAGTGGAGACTTATACTCAGTAAAAGCCTTTGTCTTATCTGTGCTGTCAGGGGCTTCATGGCTAATAAAGTATACTTTTGAAATTAGGACACTTTGCTTGATTAGGCTATTTCCCCCCATCCTTTAGTGCCACTCAAATGTGGCAGCCAATTAGCTTTAAGAAGTAGTCACCATGACGGTTATTAATCCAAGCCACTAACAGTGTGCGTGAGACGGAAAGCAAGGACCTAATGGTAGTAATCAACAATAATTAAAGGAAAATGATCACTCACTCACTTAGACAAGTCATTAAGATGAGTGTTGTAGCCTCCTGGGTGACCTTTAACAACTAGACTAATAGACAGAGAGATATAATTAAATCTGCAGTAGCAGAGAAACTGTCTAAGGTGTGACTGAGTACATATGCATTGAATAAAGCAGCATATAAGGAGGCACTTAACCTGCATTAAAGTAAAGCAGAAAAATCGATACAAACTGTGTGAATAAATCTACAGTATAACAGAAACTGTGATCAGATTTTTTAAAGCTGTATTATGAAGTAATGTAAAGACATATTCCTCAAGTTCATACACAGTGGCCCAAATGCACAGTAATACATATAATCTGAAATATGTTTTAGATATTTAGCTTTAGTAATGTTTAGTCAATTGGAACAGAAAAATCTCTGACTTTAATAGGAAAACAATGTACCAGGTCAGAGGAAGCCATGTTTGAGTATCCTATGATACATTATAATCCATAATTTAATGGAATGGAAATTCTCAGTGAAATGGCTGCTTTTTTATGCCTGTCAACTCCTATTATTCACTGCCTAGAGCAATTTGTGCTAAAGACAGTTTATACCTGAATATAATATTTTGTTTCAGATGTAATTGAACCTGTTATGTATGCTATGAAATATGCATTGTGAGCAAATGCATAATTCTCTTCCTTAAAACACAAGTCTTTCCCCCTTTTTTAATGTCTAATACCTACTGGGCTTTAAAAACCAAGCCACCATATGCTAATATGACACTGTCAGAGGTGACAGGCATTCATATTAAATGCTTAGTAGATAATACTTTGTAAATAACATAACACAAATCCTTCACTTTTCCTTTTAATGTGATTGAAGCAGTGAAAATAATCCTAATAGTAATGCTCCCATAGTTCAATGAATAATAAAATCCTTTTCGTTTATGGTGAGAGAAAATATCTAGTGAATTGCAGAATAATAAAATAATTCATGATTATGCGAGAACCAGGAAAGCTGGATTAATTCTTTTAAAACATTTTATGCCAGAAAGCCATAGATATGCAAAAAATATAATGCAATTACCAGAGCAAATTAAATATTCTCAGTTGGATCCTTAAATCCTAAAAAAAAATTACAGCATCCAAAGCATACTCCAACCTCCTGGAGGACCTGGGCCTGACTCTGTTTGTGGTTAGCACCAACTGCTGTTCAAAGTGGGGAGAGAGAGTTACTGGATGAGCAGTAGGGGATGACAATGCAAAAACAGTCAGTAATGGACTCAGCAAAAAGGAAGAAGCAAAAACAGCAGAGATTGTCATGCTAACAGCAGCCCTGGAGGTAAAACAGTCATAACGGTCATAACAGGCTCACAATAAATCCACTTCAAAGGCAGTGAAAGGAAACATGCAGATGAATCAGGTGTTGCTGGTGGGAGATTGCTGTGTGTTAAATCTTGCAGGAAAAGAACTCAGGTGCAAAAGGTGCTCACCTGAGAAAATGGATCAGCCAGAAGCTGGACGCAGGAAGAGGCCATGTTGCAGAAGGAGGGGCTGGCTACAAGGCCAAGAAGCAAAGGTCCAGTGACCTCAGAAGAGGCAAGGAAAAATCCCAGAGTGGAGAATACCAGTCCATCCACTGCAGGAACTGACTCTGAGAGAATGAAGATGATCAAAAATACCTCCACCCATTCACTGATGCAACTACCTAAATTTAGCAGCACTACCCATGGGACGAATCCAATATGACCCTCAGTAAGTGTGGCCCTTATGAACACATGAAGACCAAACATCCCAGAAGATCCTTATATTAGTATGTTCAAGGTCAAGCATGAGAAGAATTCACCAAGATGCCTGGGGATATCTAGGCCTACAGCCCAGCTACTTTAGCAATAGAATAGAATAGAATAGAATAGAATAGAATGCTCCCCAGTGGTGGCTCAGGAAAATCACAGCTCGTCTCTTATCGCAAACATCTGAGGATGTCTGTTTTAGATGCTGAGACTCTAGGTTAATTATCCTTAGCCACAAGGATCAAAATGTGGACAGTTATGGCCCAACCAACAATGTGGAATTGAAAAGTTCCTGATAGCAGAACACATTGTGCAAAGGAGGAACTGAAGGACCAGACTGCAACCTGAACAAAAACACATTATATGCAGACTGACAATGATCATAAATTGTTTACTGTAGACAGATAATACATAGAAAGAGCATACAAGGAAAGGGAAGATAAAGTCCAAGTGCCGGATAAGAACCGGTCCTCTCTAGGCTTCACACAAACACCCCGATGACAGAAATTACTTGCTGACCCAGAGGAAAAACCTTATTTGAAACTAAGAAGAGAGAAGAGAGTGTCACTAGGGAACAGACAAAAGGAACATCATAAACACACACAACCAAGTGTGTAATAGGAGCCTCCACATAGATGGGACCCACTCCTATCAGACACCTGTTGTTTTCGCTATTGATTAGCATATAACTTTTTCAGTCTGTGAAATCCTAGTATATTGTGCAACCACTGAGCACTTGTATCTTGTATAAATGTATTCAAGAGTAAGTCATACACTTGTCACATTTCTTGCATGAGGCTCACAAAGCCTAACAGTATACTCTTTAGATAAGGTTTAAGCATTGCACGTATACCAAGAAATCTTATGTAAATCTAATATCCATGCTGAATAGACCAAATATTTTAGACCACAAGGCATGTGAAGAGGATAAGTAGGTTCCTCAAGTCTCTGTTAAAGGTGGTGTATATATACAGTGAATTCCTTGCACAACTTACATTCAAATAGGAACATTTCTACCTTATAATTATTCACAAAACAGGGCTTTATACAAAAAAATGCATTTTGCACACTGCTTATATAACCTGATTACTCTGTAGTAATAAATCACTGTCCAGTAATTCTCTACCTGGATGGCTGTATAACTGTAAATGAACATCAAGTGTATAGTATGTTGAGGTTACCCAAGAATGTAGAGCTGAGGAGGTTTGACACGTATAGTCTGCTTTAAGGCACTGCAAGGTCATCCAGTCATCAGTGATGATGTTGACAACTGTAAGGCCAAGCTGACTCGATTCACAGAAGCATGAAGTGATGTGGATTTTAGTAGGATAAAGATGCCTGTTTTTCTCACACAAATCAATGAAAACTGCCAATTCTCATTGAATAGGCATGCAGGAGATCACCCAAGTCTGAGAGAGATTCTTGGAGCAGCAAATAGCTGATTGGTTGATTTTGAGTGAAGGTACTGCTGTTTACATTTACATTCCTTTGTTGTGGTACTAGAGGAGATTTGGGGCTGTAATCAATTTTGTTAAGTAGGAAGCCCAAAAGTCAAATCCAAAGAGAGAAAAGAAAATGCTGATTTGTTGTGTTTTGAATGCTGGGAAACTTTTCTATTCGGAGTTTTCACACTTCAAAGTCACACTCACAATATATTCTATGGAAATATTCTCAGAAACACTAGCTTAAAAGAGCTTTTCATTTTACCCTTCTATCAAGCTCTGAAGATCAGTCCCATAATGATTATCCCGGTGTGATGAGGGAACATAGTGCTGACTTTTTTTTGCAACTTTGAGTGACAAATGCCATTAAAAAAATAGCAAGGCTAACATTCACTGTGATCACTACCTAAAATGAGAAGCTCCTCCATTTGTTTTCTTCATTAAAAAGCTACCTTATCCTCTTGTTTTGTATTATCCCTCACTTCTAAGGTTTGTAGACTCATAGTTATAAAGTTCATCTAATTGAAATTGGCCTTAAACAAAATGAACTGCTCAGGTAGATAAATTCATCTATTGAGTCCAATGTTCTCTCACTTTCACCTGAGTTCACTTTATCAACTGGCTATTTTATTTTATTCTTTTTTGCTTCTAACAAATCCATACATATTAACGTTATAACCAGGACATTATGGATCACCTAATTTGCAAAATGGCATCTAATATGCTTTACTAGCATAACCCAGTATCATTATGTATCAGAACTAAGGGGCCCAAACCTGTTCCAGCATGACGGTGCCCTGGTGTTCAGAGAGCCCTGACCACGACCCCACTGAACACCTTTGGGATGAACTGGAATGCTGATTGTACCCCAGGCCTTCTTGTCCAACATCAGTGCCTGACCTCACTAATGATCTTGTAGCTGAATGGATAAATCTCCATAGCCACATTTCAAAATCTAGTGGAAATCCTTCCCAGAAGAATGGAGGCTATTATAACAGAAAATGGAGACTAAATCTGGAATGGGATGTTCAGCAATATGGGTGTGTCCACAAAGTTTTGGCCATATAGTGCAGCATTGTAATGCTAGCAACGTTGTGGCGATCATCTCTGTTCCATTTAGGGAATCCTCTTCCATTTATTAATATACATAGTTCTTCTTTTTTAATTAATGCAGGAACATTTTTTGATGCCTTCATAAAAGTAATAAAATCGCCTTGCAAACAACACTGTATTGCAACAGACTATAACACTTTAATTGAAAATAATAAATAATATGTAATATATTACATTTTGGAACTAATTTCATCAACATTGCTTATAACATCCATAGATCATATTTAGCACTGAAGGTGTGAGAGCTCTTGGGGACAAGTGTATATGAAAAGTTATGAGAATCACTGTATTAAAGGGTGGGCATTGAGGTGTAAAAACCCCTTAACACTTCAGGCTCACCAGCTGATGGGACCCATTACACTTTAAAATGAACTTTAATGTTCTTTTAGAACAGCAGGCTATTTCAGATGGGTTGCTGCAATATGAGTGAGAACGAAGAGCAGGGGTGGGGTTTTACCAAAGCACATTCATATGTGGGCACATTAGTAACAAAATATATCATAATCACTTTGTGATTATATGTTTTAAGATGTGTTAAGAATGTATATTGGTCAATAGAAACATTTGAGATTTATAGATGGATATTATTTCTGCAGTTTAAATTTTGAAAGTGTCTGTTTTTTCCACACTAAAGTCACAGAAAAAGATAAAAACAAGTTTAATTAGTTGTTGTTTTTTTTAGTTGTTTTTTTGTTTGTTTGTTTGTTTGTTTGTTTGCTTTAATTTAAAGGGAAGTCCCTGCTTCAGATACTCTGCCCAAGGGCCACAAAACATCTGATGTCTTTTGTACACTTTTCTGGTCACAACCTTCAGAATCTTGAAGGTTACAGTCTGATTGTCTCTCTGCAATTTCAAAGAAATTATATTTTGAACAATGAAACATAATGAGCTTTTTCAAAGGAATATTAAGTCATAGGTTTAAAAAAAATGTTCACAACATCCTGACTTAGTTATTAAAGATTTTTGTTTGAAGCAATTTGTGCTTAGAAACACAAATAATCTTGCACATTTGCCAAGAGGCTGTGGGAGAAGTCTGTGGCTGGTCATCTGCCATGTCAGTCAAATTACCTCCTTCTGTAAAAGCAGGCATTTGCTGGTCACATTTATATCCAAAATATACCAGAAACTCTATTGAATAATAGCTAACTGATATGTAAGATCCAACAAAGAATAAAAACAGCAATTTACAAACTTAAAAGAGAATTAAATACAAAACATACTCCGGAGATTCAGAGAGGTCTAAAATTTGAAGGGTGTGTTAAGTGACTTCTCATTGCTGAGGCAGCTGTTGTCATGGCTGAAGAAGCTGAGCTGATATTGCAGTGTGTCTGATGAGTTTATAATGAAACTCAAGTCCAGGACCTGCAAAATGCATCAGCTAGTTCTGCTGACCATTAAAATGACACAGGCCACTGTTCACACTACCCTCACACATGCCAATCCTCAGCCACCACACACACACACACACACACACACACACACATTAAAATAATCTCACTTGCAATGTGTCAGATGCAGTATTATATATATTATCTTATCAACGCTAATGACAGTAATAACAGGATGATAAGAATGATGCTGATCATATGTGACGTGATCTCTTTTGTTATCTTATGATATGGTATTCAGATATGGTTTATAATTAGGATGCCATTACAGGATCATTTCTGTTTTTCAGCTGCCAAACCGTATGAAAACTGTCACATATCTGCATGACACATACTGTATCTGCTATGAAAATGAATAATCATTATACAGCTCAGTGCTGATCGGTGTCCTTTGTTGTGCCACCAGGAGTTTTTTGTTTGAAATGATGACATGGATAAAGCTGGTATTGAATACCCTCATTGACACCACTGCAGAGTTTAACAATAATAAAGAGAATTTGTTCCAGGGTCAGAATAGGCTCAGAGGTCCCCATTATATCAGACACTTTATCCACCAGTCTTCAGTGTTGATCCCACAACAGAACTGTGAATTCTCTCCATCTCACTGTCTCTAAGGACATTTCCGGCAGGCGCTTGGCACTGAAGAGCATATTAACCTCTAAGCAGGTCCGCTCATGGAGCTTATTAGGCTGGACACCTGCATGCATCCATGGCTGACTTCAGCATCATTTAACCCTTACTCTTTTTCCTCTCTGTGTTCTCCCTCTATCCTCTCACTCTCCTTCCATGAGACATGAGTCATAATGTTATGACTTAACACTCACCGGTACTAAGGAGATACTGGTGCTAAAGGGGCTACAGTAAAATTGTCTTGAATAATAATAGTAATAGAAAGATGCCTGCTAGGTCTGAAGGGACACCCTACTGAGAGCAGGAAAAGAGAGGAAAAAGAGAGAGAGAAGAGAAAGATGGTAAACTGAGCTCTCCCCTCCGGGTATCTGCCACTTAATGAAGGCCAGGAGGGGGCCATGGCAAAAGAGTAAGAGCAAAGGCCTTGTTCATGGCACGCCTGCTGGGTGTCAGGGCATGATGGAGCCATCTGAACAGCCTCATCCACAGGTTTCTCTTGTCGTGAGGGCCACATCTCTGTGGTAACAGCATGAATAATGCAGTGGGGCCTAATGACCTATGAATACAACCCACATGCACCACATCTTAATATGGATGATGGCTCATTGTGGAAATAAAAAACTATTATAGATATATTTCAATAAAACAAGACTATTTAGTAATAAATGTGAATTTTATTTAATATTCATTTAAGCATAAGATGTGGGGATGAACAATAACGTTATGTGACAATGTCATATTGTACATTGAAATATGTTCCTACTGAGGTCCTGAAAACTCAAAAACAATAAACATTTGGCTATCATACATGTACAATGAAATCTTGCAATATAAAGAATATCCCAAAGGCTTTAGTATTCATTTAATTCATTTGTTAAAAGTTTAGTGAAATTTTAAATTGCTACTTGATTACAATTTGGTTTAGTCCAACATAAATGACAAGTCTATGTTCCATTTTCTTTTCCTTGGAAGTAGCTTAATACATCTTAAATGGCAAGTATACTGCTGAATCATTTAGAAACAGTACACAGTATGACTCAATAAAATTTAAAATCGAGTTCATAGAAACACACATGTGGTATATTGGATTTCACAGAATAAAAATGTATGAGTTGTCTGTTCCATATTTTCAATTTCACTGTACAGTGATTTGTGACAGTGATGCTGGGTGTGCCATGACCTCTGTGTGTGTGTGCGTGTGCGTGTGTGTGTGTGTGTGTGAGAGAGAGAGAGAGAGAGAGAGAATGTGTGGGTGGTGTGTGTGAACATTTTCCTCTTACTTTTTCTCATTCCCAATAAAAAAACCCGACAACCTGTACACAGTGACTCGTGCAACACTGTAGGCACTTTATCCAAAAATATTCTCTCACATAAAATCACATGTCCTCTGGGGTTTAACTGAAGAAGAAGCCTTTATAGATCTGCGTCTTTGATCATTTTGGATGTACCTATAGTTGCCAAAATGGAAATTATTAATGATTACTAATTTGCATGCACACTTTCAGCCTTTTATATTTGACAGTTTTTTAAGATTTTTTTTTTTTTTCTTATTGGCAATATATTTTGTTTAATAGATTTATTGAGCATGAACATATGAGCATGTCAAATTCTAACAATAAATTTGATTAAACATGGCTTGAACAATGTCACATTTTCCTGAATGTTTACTAATAATGTTACATTATGGAGCTGCTCCTATTCGATGGCTTTACTATGAAGTGTCTGACTCAGGTGGCTGAATGTGTATTACCAAGGCTTTTACTTTGCTATGTATTCAATAAAGCTCGAATTAGACACGTGTAAAAGGTATTCATAATGTATTTATGTATTTATTCATACATACCAGGTATGTGAAAATATACCATTTTGTGAAAATGATTAATAAATACATTATTAGTGATAATGTGTAATAAACACTGCCTTAAAACCTTGCTATAGAAACTATTGAGCATGAATGAATAACCTAATTTTTAGTCTTATTAGTTCATAATTGCCCATGTTAGACCTTTAGGTTTTGTGTAGCATCATTGGACTTCTGCAATTTATGGTTTGAGAGCTACTAAAAACTGAATAAGTCACTAATACTTTAACATGTGTTTCACATTCAAAAAGTTGAATTTTAGTGATCACTAATTAGGAGCTAAAAAGTGTTAAGAAGTTTCCAATAAGTCAATTTGTGTCCCGTATTCTAAGGTGAAGATCAATTAATACATTGTTCTGCAATCCATTGAGCATGCCTTTATCTAACCTACTGTAGCTAGGGAAAGATGTCACTGCGTTAAAATCTATTCTTTATGCATCTATATCTATCTATCTATCTATCTATCTATCTATATATATATACGCTGATGCTCTTTTAAGACATTATATTTTAATCCATCATAAAAAAATAGTGTATTACCATGTATTACTTCCTTTTACTGTTCATATTAATATTTATTTAGTTGATATATAGGCAAGCCTATTTATTTAATGTTCCCACAATTCATAATCCATCTCCCTGTCAGCTAATGAACACAAAGCCTGAAAGGTTTAATGCTATAAACTGCAGTCACTTGACACTACCTAGTGCCTAAACATACAACATGAACAATGACTGTAAATCTGATAGGATGTGTATTTAGGTTATTAACTCACACTTAATAGTTAGTCACATAGCATGTCTATAGCAATACAGGTATTTATAGATAAAAACTAATACATACTGTATAAATAAACCTTTTTAAGGTTTATTTATTTGCCTAATTTTAGCTTTAACTCCTGATACCGTTCCTTAAACCCCTTACACTGAGTTCCTTAAGATGAAGTGTTACCCATGGCTAATTATCATAGCCTGTTGACCAACAACCTTTTTTTTTTTTTTTTTTTTTTTTTTTTTGGTGAACAAATAAGAGGGCAAAAACCTTTAATTGACCTCACATCTCCCAATGGCTACCTAAAGTCCATGATCTAATAACAGGCACCAGATGAAAAATCAGTTTAAAGCAAGATGACCTTGAGTAGATGATAAACTGAAAAACTAAAGTAGTAACTAAAATTAGATAATACGTAAGCAACACACCATTGTGTTCATCATGTTCTAGGAGCAGCAGTAGATTGTGCTGACAAGTTCACTAAACTGTTTTTCTGAAATGTGTTCCTTACTTTTGTAAAATGACATAAATTATTTCAATGTCGTCACAGTTGTTTTGTTAATGCAGGATGATTTTTCAAATCCCAACAGATTATGATATGGGCATTGCACACTTATCAGTGTTTTGTTGTAGATTTTTATGGCAACAAACCACTGAAAAGAATTATTGTTCTATTGTTACTAGAAGACAGCTGTAACAAAACACACACCAGTGCTCAAATAATAGACAAATAAGTAGAATAGCTTGCCAGCTGGTAATACAAAGTTTACAAGCAACCAATTTTAACTCATCTGGTTGGTTTACAGCTTCAGAAACTATAGCCTAGATTTTTTTTTTTTTTGGTTAGTGTGGTTATGATAATTCTTGATATCCTCTGACTCTGACTGGCCTGAAATTCAATCAGGAGAAGGAAGTTTAAAGTCTGTGCCCTTCGCATGATTTTACATTCCAACTGTCAACTATGTAATATAAATTTGTAGTTGTAGCACAGAATCAGGGATATGACTAAGGCAACAATTGTATAGTGTAACCAAGGCTTAAGTAAGCAAGATAACTTCAAAACAATACAAAAGCACCATACCACCCAAACTTTCCCAGTATCATTGCTTGAATTCAATGACCTTTCATAGTTTGTAACAGAACATATCAGCAGGGTATCTAGACATATCACATAAACTACCACCAGAGGCTTATCTAAGCATGAAAAGAAATTTCTCAGATGGACCTAGGGAATCTCATTACAGCTGATCTGCCATTTGTAGTTCTGAAGTACAGTAGCATGCATTATCAGCTTGCTAATGGGTCCCTTAGTGATGCAGCTCCAGGCAAGTGGCTATAATTGCCTCTTCTGCCATGCCCAGGGGAATTTGGAAAGATCACTGCAGCTCACGTTTCTACCATGAACCTGTGTTGTCCTCTGGGTATATTATTTACCTTTGTCACAGAATGGAGTAAGGGTAGACCCTTAGTTCTTAAGGGTTTCATTTTCATGCATTAAGGAAATAATGGACTCAGAGTTATGGACTTCTTTTGGACTTCACACACACACACACACACACACACACACACACACATATATATATATAAACACCATTTCATAATGGTTATTTTCAGACCCTTTCTCCAGAAGGATTGTAAACGGCATAGTAAGGGTGAGATAAGCATTAGACTTGTGAGAATGGATAACAATATTGTGGCCCTTTGCTTTTCTCATTCAGTCTCTTCAACAGAATGATACCTAGCTACAAAAAGAAAAGATATCATTGAAGTGGGAAAAAAAATACAGTGGCTTTATTCAACCAACTGGAGGTTTGTCTGAATAACAAATGATAAATACACATATTCTTTTTTATTTTTATTGCAAACTCATGTTCTCTTACAGTGAATTTTCATTTTCCAAGTCAAAATTAATTATTGATTGGCAAGTATTTCAAATAAAATCAAAAACTGAAAAATGCAGCTGGCCTAGGTATTCAACCACAAAGGTTCCGGAAGCTCCACATGAAAGTTATTGTCTTAACAAGAACAAAATAATAACTTATAATTGGCCTTCACTTGTGTAATATGTAAAGCACTCCCATTGTCTGAACAAAAACTTAGGAAAATTATATCTAAGATTTTGGACATCCCAGTAAGCACTGTTGGATCAACAGTGAGGTAGTGGAAGCTGCATCACACCACCCATGCACTACCTAGACAAGGCCAACAGTCACTCTGAAGGTGTTACAGAGTACAATGGCTGAGAGTGGAGTGAAGGTGTACCAGACATCCATTTCAAGAGCTTGGCAAAATTGAAGACTGTGTAGGAGGGTTGTTAAAAAAAACATTGCTCAAGAACAAGAATATGAAAACACGAGAGTGACTCAGTGAAGATGTGTTTTTGGTGTGATAAGACCAAGATTGAGATACTGTATTTGGGCAAGTTTCAAAGCATTATGTGTGGTGCAAACCTAACGCAGGCCATACCTCAATTAACATCATCCCTACAGTGAAACATGGTGGTGTTAGCATCATGCTCTGGGCACACTTTTCATCCTCATAACAAAAAGCCTTTCTTGTAAAAATTGAAGGAAGAATCGAGGGGGGATTTTACTGTGTGTTAAAGATAAAGAAAGAAAGAAAGAAAGATTGGAAAAACTTCACCTTTCAGCAGGACAATGGTCCCACACACAAGGGCAAAGCAGCACAAGATTGATTAAAAACCAAAAAATGAATGTTCTGCCAAGTCAAAGTCCAGATCTGAATCCCATTAAGAATCTGTGGCACTGCTTGAAAATTGTAGTCAAAAAACAACCTCCAAAAATCCTGTAGAACATGGAGCAAACCTGCTAGGAAGAATGGGTGAAAATCACTTCCAGTGTACAGTGTGCAAAACTGGTAAGAACTTTACCAAAAAAAAAATTTACTCTGGTACAACATTACTCTAAAAGACTTAATGCTGTTATTGCAACAAAATGTGGTTCTACCAAGTACCAGTCTGAATTGGTTGAATACTTATGCAAACAGCATTTTTCAGTTTTTATTTTTTTAAAACAACTCCTGACAATAATTTTAAATATCTGCTGACAAATAATGAATTTGACTTTGAAAATTTACTTTGAGATCATATAAATGAGATCAATAATAATAATAATAATAATAATAATAATAATAATAATAATACATACTGGCTAGAACAATCTGGGTAAGTGTTATTTGTAATCAGAAAAGCTGATGACTTTTGAGGGGGTTGAATACTTTTGCAAGGGATTGTGTGTTACAATTTCAGCTAAAGATCCTTCACTGTTAGTGCTGTCCAAAGTGTTGAATTAATGATTGCAACATAAATACTTTAACTCACTATGTTTCATATTAAAATACATTTTAACAAAAGAAAATATGAAATATATCTCAGATATGAGCTTTAATATGTCTCTGTTTACAAGTAAAAAGAAATCCTTTAGGGATCTTTACTTCATTGTGTGACCATGTCAAAGTGCGTTTAAATGTAAAAAAAATAATAAATTTATTAAAATGTATTTATTTATACATTTATTTAAAATTTATGTTTATTCTTAAAAATCAGATTTTGGCAACAAATGGTTGTATTTATATGATTTAACATCCTAAATTTAAAGAAACCTTGGATTATTCCAAACATCCTACGTCAGCTTCTCACACTCATAGCATTAGCTTTATTTATTGTTGTTTTCTGTGTAGTTACTGAATAATAAGCCATAGCTTTATGTGTATAAGTGTAGAGCATAATAATGTGATGATGGGAAAAAGTTAATCAATAATTGGATTTCTTTCTATAAGTACATGATGTACACACTTCAACTCACTCTGCAACCTAAACAGTAAATCTAGTGAAGCAGAGGAAATTCTTTGAGGAGGAGGAATTAAACTGTTAATTTAAAGTTAAGTTAAATTAAACTGTTATTTCTCAGTTTTCCAATTACTGATTTCATTTCACAAGCTGCATTGCAAAATGATAAAATAAGCTTCAGTGTCATATTGGTTAATTGGGTTGTGGCAGGATATTTTCTATACTTAACAAAAACGTGTTTCTTTCCTCACTGTAGCCAAAGGAGACAGACAACAAATAGAGTCCATTGTTCTGGGCCATAGAAAACACCAAGTGGAGGAAGGGAGGTAAGAAAGTAGTTAAATTTGTTATTACTACCATTCACCCATACTTACAATAAGGCATTTTAATGTGTTTTGACAGTTTAGCAGAACTGATGAAAAATTAATTTTTTGGTATCTTTTGGTTTAAGTGACTGTGGTATGTTTACATATCTATATTTATTACTACAATAATGCATTATTGTTTGGCACGCATAAGATGGCAGACTTAATAATTTGTTTAGGAACATTACATTATACACCTGACCTATACATTATACATTAGACACCTGACCATCACAGCCATTTGTGGTTCTTCCCCCAAACGGTTGCCACAAAGTTGGAAACACGCAATTGTATAGAATGTCTTTGTATGCTGTAGCTTTATAATTTCACTTCACTGGAACTAAGAAGCCCAAACCTGTTCCAGCATGACAATGCCCCTGTGCGCAAAGCGAGCTCCACAAACACATTTGTTTGACAAAGTTGGTGTGAAAGAACTAGAGTGGTCTGCACAGAGGCCTGACCTCAACCCCTCTAAACACCTTTGGGATGAATTGGAAAGCTGACTGCGCCCCAGTCATGCAATGTAGTCAGACATTGGTACATTTATCTGCTTTTTTCTCCTACTATCATATATATCATCCATCATCAAATAATGCAATGAATAGACAACAAAACACAAATGGCTATTAGCTCCTTGCAATACCATTTCAAAAATTAGGTTCAGTCAAATTATCAGCATTCAAGTTTATTTACATTTACATCACCTGCCATATGCAGAAATGTATGACATCTTTAGTAACAAATTTAGTAAAAATCAGTAAAACTAAGTGAGTTTTATGACTATGGGAGAATTGACGTATATATGATGACAAAATCCACATCTAACACAATAATTCAAGATAACAGTTCTCTTTATTATAAAAGAAACCAACTACATCAAGCAACCAGGATAAATTGGCCAAAAAATGAAAAATGTAATTAAAACTTTAGGGAAATAACCTTTCATCTGTGCATTCCTTTGTTCTTCTGTGATTGTTTTGAGAGCTTGTCTCGCTCTTGTGAAACAAAGAAACCGTTGGTGCTGATGGAGTGTGATTTGTTTTTGATGTTCACCAACAAATAAACCAGCTGTTAACATGTGCAGACAGACAAGGCATAGCGAAGGAACTGCTTACCGTTCGTAATCATAATTAGCTCATGAATAATCATGTCTGTAAAACTTGCTACTTTTCTGACTAAAAATAATGAAAGTTAGCTATTTCGTATTCTTCTTCATTCTAATAATCCTGAGCCAGTACAGATGAAGTTTGACTGAAGAATTTTATAAAACTGTGTCTTCCTGTCTACTGTTTTTATTAAAGCATTAAATTAAAGCATTCACTTTCTACCTGTCCCTATGATTTTCCATAAATTTAGCCATGCAAAAGGTCGACAGCACCTCTCACAGCCCTTTAGAGATGGAAAGATCAGGTGAATGACCCACGTCTTTATCTCGTCCATTCTCTTTTGAGTCCCCATTGTGGGGAGGATGGTTCAATCAAACAACATTGTGTCCACGCACAAAGGGGGAAAAGACAGAGGCTGGTGGGCAAGTGTGGAACTGGCCTGAGATAAGGGGTGACAGTGTGATAGCTTGACAGTATGACCAGGTAATGTCACCTTCACCAACCTGCACCCGGTCATTACAGCTGAGCTGAGATTCGTTAACACATTCATTCTGTTTGACGATAACTCTGTTTTTAATCACCTCAGCAGATGTACCTCCTATTATGTGCTGTGCAGCCATTCGACGCTGCCTTGATGAACACTGTGAACATTCTGTTAACAAGCCAATATGATCCACAGAGGAAATAGGAGATTCTAATTTTTTGTTGGCTTTGATTAAAAGCACACATAATGTTGAGTATCACGCTTTGCGAATAATGTGGAAATGCTGGATATATGTGCAGGTCATATTTAAGACAGTTTACGGCTGATTTGAACATTTGTTCTTTTGTCTGGTCAGAAGCAGGTTTGGTAAACAATGTCTGCTGTGGAGGAGAAATTGTAATGTGCATGAAAATGAGGCATGAAGCAAGAGCGTAAAATCAGCATGTTGTTTATTTGGGATAATCTAATAATCATTATCAATATTCCAGTTGGGGTTCAGAGAACAGGCAGACAATAACAAACTAGTGATCCATAATCATAAATAAGAATACAGGCACTGGTCTAAACACAGAAGAAGGACCAAAACAAACATAATTTGCATTATGGATCATATTCAGAGTTGGGAAGAGTGAAAGTTTTAAAAATAAAAAGTGTTTCTTTCCTTGCTGTAGCCAAAGGAGACAGACAGCAAATCCAGGAATAGAGTCCTTTGTTATTTTGTGTGGAGGAAGTGAGGTAAGAAAGTTGTTATTTTTTTTCTTACAACAATTCACTCATATTATAATAAGGCATTTGTTTTGACAGTGTGAGTTTGTATTGTATCATAAAAAATGTCAAGGCATTAGAAAATAATTACTCTACACTGGAGAGGCCACAAAAAGCTTGGAGTAGATGGCATCAGAGAATATATATACTGTATATACACAAAGCTACAAATGGTGCTCCTGTATATCTAACTAGCATGATGCTAAGTGTCTTGTGTTATTAACAATGTGCTAACTCTGAAATTCACCAATTCACTCTTATTAGCTTTTCCAATTATTGATTACCCAGTAATGCTAACACCCCCTAGCATAGCATAACTAATAGTTTTTACTAGCATGCCAAAGTTTTAAAAAGGGGCCACAAATAGTGCGCTTGTGTTTCTTTTTAGTGTCGTATCTAACACAATGATATATATATATGTGTATATATATATATGTGTGTGTGTGTGTATATATATATATATATATATATATATATATATATATATATATATATATATATATATGGTGTGTGAATTCATCCATCCATCCATTTCCCGTACCGCTTATCCTACATGGGGTCATGGGGTAGCTTGGAGTCTATCCCAGGAGACTCGGGGGAAAGGCGGGGGACCTCCTGGACGGGGTGCCAACACAGGGCACAATCACACACACACACTCACACAACACAGACAATTTGGAAATGCCAATCAGCCTACAATGCATGTCTTTGAACTGAGGAAGGAAACCAGAGTACCTGGAGGAAATCCCTGAAGCACGGGGAGAACATGCAAATTCCCTGCTCACAGGGCGGAGGCGGGTGTGTGAATTATTATGATAAAATTATGAACTATACTTACAGTGCTTAAAGCAGACTGTGACCATATCAGATGACTGGATGTTTTCTTTAAAAGAGACTACCAATTAACCAAATCATGGAGAGAACTGATTAATTGCAATGCCCGTATTATTAAGACAAATTTTCTATGATTGCAATATTAATGTAATAGTCATAATGAGGATTATTAATGACAGTCAGCCTCAAGACATTCACAATATATTTGGCTGCTATTACTTTAATTCATAATTCTTCCCATTTATATGGCAACACATTAGTCTATTTGAACACCTGAATTTATTTTGGGCTTGAAGACAAGTGTTTGACTTGGGGGACTGGGGTGGGGGGGACTTGACACTGTTGAAAAAAACCTGGCATCCTCAGAGATGTGAACTGCTCACAGTCAATTTCAACATGTGCCAACCAGAAATTCAACATCAACACCTGTGTAGCGTAACTCTGAATGCAGCCAACCTTCCTGTGTATATTTTGAACTCCAAATCTGTATAAGGCTGATAGTGAATAATCCAGTCACTGATTACTCCTTTCATTTATACAGCTTCAGCATGGGGCTGTCAGCCACTAGTTTACATCCTATAGATGTTTAAGAAGTATAAGAGTTGGGTAAAGTCGAAGAAAACTTTGTTTTCTGTTTGTTTGAAGAGATTAGGATACGAGGCTGAGCGTATATCTCTAGCTAGGGCTGGATGTAATCTCCCATGGCAATTAAATAAGTACCAACGGCACTTAAAACATGCATTTATTAAGAGGTGTTATAAATCTGACAAGTCAAATGGGGCCCTTGATGATTAATGTTGTATTATTTTTGTCTTTCTAACTTCAGCTCCCTCTGAAATATTGGTCCTAGCAGGATTCGGTATTTAATAATGTACAGTGTATTTGTTTTGTATAGAGCTGTGCATGGCACAATGAGGTGGTGGTTGTGCAAGAAAGTGCCTTTTTTTGAGGTTTTACTGTATGTACCTGGCAAGGATAATTTAGGTCACATATTAGTGTAAAATAGGAAGACCAGGGGGAAAAAAATGACTACACAGCTGAGAATTGCATCATCACTTTCTTAAACCACTAGCATCAATTAGATTCTTACAGATTGGATGACTAAACATAACAGCAATTCCTAGGCTAGATACACAATGAGGATTATGTGCACAAACGGTTTGGCCTAGTATTATTATTTTCTTCCTTCCGGCAAAAGATAGAACACATTACTCAAACACCATAATTCAAACAATTCATGCTGCAAATTGTCACTGTAGATCAATTTCCTCTAGATGGCTTATGTTCTTTAATACTGTTTAAAGCATGCCCATCTATCTCTGTCTCTCACCTAATAACCTTCTAAATTTGTTTCTATCTACAACACTCATTCTGTTTCTCTCAGTGCCCTTGCTCTCCCCCTTTCTCATTTTTATCTTGTTTTAGAAGCTGGCATATGTCACGTTTCTCCCCCCATTTTTTCCAACATGTCGCTGTGTTTGTTTTTCAGATGTTTGAGGAAAGAAGATTTGGAATGAGTTCAGTCAGGTCGCCTTGCATCCTTGTCCCTCCTGGGAAGCCTTTGGTGTCCTTCATCTCTTAATGTAGTTCTTTTTCTCCTCATCTCTGCACAGATGGAGAGAAAATAGCCCTCTCACAGGCCTCCCTGCTCTTCCATTAAAAGAGAAAAGAAAGGAGGTGATGGGGAGAGGGAGAACGAATTGCTCAGATAAATGTTGCTACAAGGCATTGGATGTCCAACCTAACTATAGCAGGGCTAGTGCAGTGAATTGTGGAGGAAAGCGGAGGATAACATACATAAACATCCTCCGCTTTTGCCTTAGGACTCTACAATAGATGCAAAGGAAGGTTAAATGTTTTAATAATTCACTTTGTTTAATTCTGTGGCAGCAAGCAAGTCAATTTTAAAACTTCAGGTCTGGCTGGAGAGCAGTTCTGGATTTATCTTTGGCAGAGTCATCAGAAATTTCAACTTTGTGTCAAATTTGTTCTCATGAAAAAATGCATACTAATTTAAAAAAGTGAATACACTGAGGTCTGACACGGGAATAGATACATCAAGAAGGAAGCCTCTCTTGTTCTTGGTATCTCACATGACAATGCTGGGCCTATTGGTGATGATTTCTCAATCTGTGATTATGGGCATATTCCATAGTAATGTTGCTTGCTCATGCATGTATTTTGTCTTTGCTAACCACTGGCAGGAGAGTCAAAGCATGAGCTGGTTTTGTTCTTTTCCAGACTCTTCTGTTTTGCTCTCTCTCTCTCCCTCTCTCTCTCTCTCTCTCTCATTCATATACAGCCAAATGATAGCAACATGTAAAGTAACCATTTGAATTATATTATCCAGTAAAGTATATAATGTATTCATAACCCAGTGTTACACAGCTCAGGTCTGAGTTCTAAAGACATTGTAATGTGAACAAGAATTAGTCTGAAAAAAATGAAAAACAGTAAAAAAAAAAAAAAAAGAGTCCACCAAAAACGAAGTCATTTGCAACTATTTCATTTAAAAAGAACTATATTTTAAAACACCCTTAAAGCTACTATGTGCTCTTTTTCTTTCGTTCGTTCTTTCTTTCTTTAACAATTCTTTCTCAAATCATATCACTGTTTCCCACTTCTGCTCACCATCTGTCCATCAATCTCTCCTCTCCTCTTCCCCACAGCCTGCCTGAGTGAGATGCTTTCAGCTGAGACAGTGAATAAAGCTTAACTTCAGCACCATACCCGAGCCTGAGCCTCTTCCGTCATCCAGAAAGCCCTGCTGACACAATCCAGCACAGTGCCAATGCTACCCTAAAGCCTTCCTACACACACACACACACACACACACACACACACACACACATGCTTACATACTAAAAACAACAAAGGGTTTCCCCTGACTCATTCATCTTCTCATGCCTCTTCTCTCACACATGTGATGCATCTGTCTACCAACTGTGCTCTCCCACACGCATATAGATACACACTGCCAGCCCACACTCCAGCAGCCAGGGTGCACTTTTGCCCTGAATAATTTAACAGCCTCAGCAAATCTCACAGCAATTTACACCTGCCCAGGCACATCCGAACTCGCTTCCACACACGTATATATAAATATCAAAAGATATATTACCTGAATAGCACACTGAACACTTTTTACGATTCACACACACTTATAGGTTATTTCTGTACATGATAAATATGTTGGCTAGGTATCTTGTAAGCAGAACATACTCTAGGTAGCACTGTAACTTAGCAACTGCATAATGATTAGTACCACTCGAAATACTCTACAATAAGGGTTTGTCCATCATTGGAAGACCGCTAGTTCGAATCCTGCTGATGCAACAGCTATCCATGGCCCACTTTTTGCATGGGAGAGATGCCATTACTCTCTCCCTGTCAATCAGACCAACACTAAACAATGGTGGGTGTCTGTGAGCTCATGTACGCAGAAGAGGACAGTTAATACTTTCATCGGAGTGTGTTCAGCTACTCTGTGATGTGGCATGAGTAGCAGTTCAAAAAAGATGTGGTGGCTGGCTTCACATGGTCTAGCATTCACCTTACTGGTTGCTAGCGAAACGGGGAGAGGTTGCTATCAGATTGGAATTGACAAAATGACCAAAATTAAATTTGTAATTAATTTGTAGTTGCAATATGGAATTACATGTTTGTAATGAATTTGTAATTATATACATAAGCTATATAATTCATTTTCATCTCAAAGAGGAAGTGTTGTTTCTTTTAAAGCAGGCAGAAGAGACAAATGGTGCATCATTTTTAATTTCTTAATGTAATCTATGTGTTTTGAACTGGAAAGTGAACAAAGAAAATTAAACATTGTAGTGTTTATTTTTACTACTCATTCATTAAAACAATTTAACAAGTTGTTTAGGTGGATATGCTTTTCTCTTTCAAATCAGCACAGTGGAGCTGTTTTTACACAATAATTCTTAAGGCACTTGCTACATTTTCAACTTTCAATTTCAGAATTAATTTCAGAATTATCTCCCTTGGCCACATTAAAACAGCAACAGATCATGCCTTGCTGTTTAAAACACACCCTGTTGTTTGATGGACGGCTAAGATTCTCGTACTGTTCTGAAACACTAGTGTGCTAGTCAGAGCTGGATCGTTGGCTCAGCTCAATATAAGCGAATAGCTATTATTTCAAAATGCAGTTTTGTTTGATGTCCCTCAACCACAATGCTACTTCTATCACCTGACTAATATCAGATGCAGGTAGCATGATGTTTGGACAGCATAAATGAAACAACCAGAGGAGAACAGTGAAAGAAGCTGGATTCTCCCTCCTTACTAAACAAGACAACAGTTAAGTTATTATCTTTTGCAAGATAAAAATGGCTCAGTTAAACAATTTTAAAGACTCACTTGAGACATTGTTGCTCCTCTGGAGGTTAAAAGTGCACAGACTAGAAATTGGGGTGGGGTTTGGAGGGAAAACCTGTAGCCGTAACATTGTTTGCATTTGTTTCGCAGTAATTCAGTGCCAAGTTTTTGAAAGACTATTTCTAAATGTGTATTCTCATTAGTTGTCACAACAATTTTTATTGTCACCCCATGGACATGCATATGTTTACGTTCTGATAAAATATTCCTCCAAGATCGCACATAACTTCATAAAATGCTTATACACAGTACAATTTTAAATACAATGACACAATACAGCAGAGCACATAGGTCTGTTTGAACAATCACACAGTACAGACTAACTACACAGAACAACTAGAGCAGTATAAGGACAAGATAAACACCATTAAACAGCTGGTATATAAGAAACTAATCTCAGAAGAAATTAATAAGAATTTCAACAAACACAGCAGATGTGTTTGGGTTTCATTCGATTTCATATAAAGGAAGTAATATGAAAAGATATACAGTACTGTGCTTCACATGGTCTAGGCTTCACCTTACTGGTTGCTAGCAAAATAGGTTAGAGGTTGCTATTGGGTTAGAATTTGCAAAATGACCAAAATTAAATTTGTAATTAATTTTTTCATTTTTTCATATCAAAGAGGAACTGTTGTTTCTTTTAAAGCAAGCAGAACAGACAAATGGTGCATCATTATTTTCTTAATGTGATCAGACAACTAGAGCAGTATAAGGACAAGATAAACACCATTAAACAGATTTTGTAGAAGAAATTAATAAGAATTTCAACAAACACAGCAGATGTGTTTTGGTTTCATTCGATTTCATATAAAGGAAGTAATATGAAAAGATATACAGTACTGTGCAAAAGTCTTAGGCACAAGGTAAAGAAATGCAAAGATAGCTTCAAAAATAATAATATTAAATCTTTTGACATAAAAAAAATACTATAAATAGCAATAAACAACTAAACTAAAGAAAGTCTGTATTTGGCATGACAATCCTTTGTATTAAAAATGCATCAGTAATCTCAGATCCACCTTATACAGTTTTATAAGGACACTGGCTGGTAAGCTTTTCTCAATATGTTGGAGAATCTTTTTCGTCTTTTGGAGACACTGACTGTCACACTTTCTTCTTTTTTTCAGCTAATCCAAACAACCATGAAAATGAAAACATGTTACCTTCTTTACTGACATACAAACATTTTTTTTTTTTTTTTGTGACATTTAAATTTGGTTGGAAAAGTAATGTTTGGACATCTATTTTTTTTTTCTTTAACTGACCCAATAGTGCAGAAGGCATCAAATAAACATCTAAGACAAAACTAGAATTAAAAAGTAGTATCTAGGACTTTGTATACTACTGTGAAGGTTAATCCTAAAGTTTGTAAATTAACACATGACCTGAGTCATATGACTTGCTATCATGTTGACTTGTCCATGTCAAAGTAGTATAGGACATGCAAGAATAGCGAAATGTTTCTGTGATTTTGATTGTCCTTGGATATCTCATGCAATGAGCCAATACCTACTTAGTCAAGACAAAAAAAGAAAAAATACTTACAGCTAACAGCAGGACAAAAGTGTTCTCAAATGTTGTAGAGTTACTTTCAGCAAGGAGGAGGATCAACTTTTATCAATAAAATTTCTATGGTGTTTTAGGACTGCATCACGGGGTTGTGTTGTTTCTCTTACTCAGTTTATGTGCATAGGTATTTTATTTTTGTGTTGTGCACGTAACTTATGCAGGTGTATATTCTGCCACAATCCATATTTACAAATCAGAAACATGCAATATAAATGAATAAATGTATGAATGTATATAGTATGAATGTAATTTTGATCCTTCGATGGACAGGCATCCCATTCACGGTGTATCCCTGCCTTGTGCACAGTATTGCTGGGATAGACTTCAGATCCACTGCAATCCTGAGCAGGACAAAGCTGTTACTTAAGATGAATCAATGAATGTAATTCTGACTGTTCTTTAACAACAGTTGTTCATTTTTTGATTTTTTTTTCTTAATATGTAATTTTCGTCTAAAAACCTTAGTGAGACAACATAGATGTTAAAGGAATATTATAATAATAATTATAATAATATGTTGGCTAATATTTGTGCATATTAATAATTTTCTGTAAAACAACAGCACCCTAATGCACATATTTATGTATTATGTTACTGTACATAAGACACATATTTCTACATGCACTCTCCTTTAGGGGTTTCCTTGCGCAATGTGATCTGCAATACTGATCCTAATCCTAGCATGTGGTATCCTGAATGTGAATAACACACTTATACCTGAAATATCCAGGCAATGTTTAATCTGTGATACTTACCCAGTGTGATGCCTGGAATAATAAGTGCGTGAAGAGCAGAAGCCACAACACGTGCTCTACACATGTCATATTTTTACTACGCTTTAGTATGAATTCTGAAATGCTTGATGATTAAGCATTCAGCGTTGTTGACTGATTCAACAATCAGTGCAGAAAGAATGAAGAAATAATAAGCCAAAAAAAAACTTCAAGGTCCTTCTCAGATTGCAACTACACCTCTGAGTACAGCTTATAGTTTTAAAAAGGATGAGTCTGGTTGTGTGTGTACTGTGCAAATATTTCCATGGATCTCATAAGTGTGTCTAGCTGTTTCACTCTGTTTCAGGTACAAGCAGGTTTGTGTGGTTGGAAATGCAAATGAAAATGCAAATAAAACATCTGTGCTCTTATGCATAATGTATGTAGCCAACAAGAAACCCAGCATGGCTTATTTAGTTTCCCTTTGACCTTTCTGCTTAGGCCTGCAATGCTGACTCAATTCAATATGCTTTCTGCTGATGCACAATGTAAACCTCCTCATATTCTATCAATGGCACCTTTGTGTAGAGTGTAGCTTCTGCTAATATGCAACAAATTGGCACTTTGCCAGTCTAGGATACAGTAAGACTAAACAAATTGCATTTTTTTTTTGCACATACATCATTAAATATGCCATCAATTCCATAATTATTGGCACGCTTCAACAAAGCGATTACAAACGATTGTATATTTTAAATAATATTCCACACAATGAATTACATTTTAGTCACGCAAACAAGCAGAAAGAACAATTACCTTTTGTCTAACAATCACTTTAATAACATTTTTTTTTATTTCAAAACAATTGCTCTCAGAGAGCAATTTGTTTCATTTAACCAAAATCACTTTTTCAGAAATACAATTAAGTGCAGTCAGGGCCATGATAATAACAAAAAAAAAAGTTTTTTGGAGCAGTTGGAAATTTGCCTGAAAGATAATGCGTGTTCCTACCAACCCACCATCAGCATGTTTGGCAGAGAAGTATGGACTGCAAGTACAAGGAAAAGCATCTGATGTTAAATGTTAAACCTTTTTGTGTTTGTTAAAGTAAAGATAGAATTTGTTAGAATGTTCAATCTGAAATTATCACTCATTGCATATACTAATGTTTCATTTTATTACTTTTGTTCATATGTATGTAATGTTATATTATCTTCACATTTTATTTTACATTTTATTTTATGTAAATATGAAAAATGTAAATTAAAAAATCCCATTTTACATTTTTATATTAATGTACAATCATTTTATATGAAGAGTGCTAATAATGCAAAACAAACAAACAAACAAAAAAACAGCCAACAAACAAACAGAAAACTTGAAGTTTTTGTAACTATCCTTAAGGAAATTATATAATTAGGATCCATAAAATTAGAATATATTACTATGTATTATTCAGAATTCATATTGTATTCAGAGAAAATTAATTTGATGAAAAATTTCTCTGAATACAAATGGTAAACTTGCCAGATATACAGAATACTCATAATTAAAACATTTTCCACCTTGTAACTATAATTCACCTATCAAAGGGATATAACTGTAACTGTAATAACTGTGTAGGCAAACGCTTGTTATTTTTAGTGGTCTTTTGCTCATTGCTAGGGAGTGAAAACATGTATTCATCTCCCTTTATTAATTAATATCCTGACAGGTGGCATTAGTATGTTCCCCAGTTGCAGGAAAACCATCTGTTAATCAGGATTATGTGATTAACAGCATATGCTGAGAGTCACAATTCCATTAACACACACCCAGTGTATTTGAACAATTTAATAAAATGTTTCTTCATCACACAGTTCAAAAGACTACAGTGTCACATGAACTTGTGTATAGGACACTCATTATGGATTAACTGTCGAGTGAATACAGTATACAGACGACTGAATGGTGATCAATAGTTTCAAAAATCTACTTGAATATTTTACTTTTCATGAATCATGAAAACTTACTTCTATGTTTTTATTGGTTGAGAAAAATGTAATTTAACTTGAAAAGAAAGGAGAAAGAAAGATGGATTAAATGGGTAAAACAAAAAAGATTTCTGTAGTGGGGTAGCTCTAGATTTAGAGAGATTGGCAGGGGTTGACATACTGCTAGAGTTCTTTCCTGAAAATCAATAGCTAAAATGCAAATGAATCATGGCTGTTCCTCCATGGGAAGCTTTGGTGTGAATATATATTTATGTCAGAGGCATTTGTGAGTAATTTGAGCTTCAGAGTTAAGATATATTGTATTGTAGAGGTCACATCACAGTGGGCAGGAGGGTTAGACCAGTCTGAAGCATCATTAGCATACCGAAGCCTGTTGGGAACAGAAAGATGAGCAAGTGGAAGTGCACAAATTCAAAAACACAGTCATGTGGTTTATAGTACTCAAGCAGGATAAAAAGCAGATGTTAATATGGGGGAGTGTTTTTTAAGCAGTTGTATCCTTGAGCAACATGTTTTGGTACAGGAAAATGTTTGGTGCCTGTAACACTGATGAACATATGAGTGTGTTCTGGTATACATGGACTCTTAAAAGATTAAAAAAAAAAGTCAGTACTTAGGTTTTTGTCATCTACATCTAATTATTTGCTGTTAACAACTTGGATTATTTTGGATTTTTGTGTTCCAAGCAGAACAGCACTACCAAAGGTCATAAAAAAAACACAGCGATGGCATAAAGAAGTGAGGCTGTGGCTGATTTCTTTCTTGCCCAGACTGTAGATTCATGCCAGTCATATCAGGTGATTCGTGATAGTCATATCAGGGGATTACACGGCGCGAAACGTCTGCTAGAGTTCCTCTACATTTGAGCCGCTTCACTGACACAGCCATAACACATTATCAGCAGTGATTGAGAAGGTGTGAATGAGGTGGATTATTTACTCTAGCATCATTTCCACTCAAAATGCCTTTGGGGGAGAAACTAATAGTTGATACAGTGCACATTGTCCAGTCAAAGCACAAATTACACAAAAGGACACAAAAGGACACTTATGACAGAACCATAAGTGTAGTGTTTTTGGTTTGAATGAAAGGGTTACAACTTTTCTGTTTTCCATGTTTGATATTCACCATGAACCCTGTAGGGAATTATGGACTTGAAGCACTTAAAAAAATTAGAAATTACAAATGTAGCTGCCTTTGAAGTAAATATGGCACTATCCCACTTTCATTTTCTGATACTGACACCAGAACCTTGAGTATCAGCCAATAACGATACCTCACCGATATCATTTTCTTTAAAAACTATTAAACTTTAAATTTTTTTTTTTTTTACCTGAAGCACTTCACAGTTTAACTCTTCTCACAAAAATCACTTACATCGGATCAGTGCCATCTCTATGGCAAAGTGTGTGTGTGTGTGTAATAGTTTGGACATCCCACATCAATCCTATTATGCCACTGATGAGACCTACTGTTATAATGCATAATAATAATGCATTGCTCAACCCAAATCTTGTCATTGTTGATCTATTGATAGATTTTAGATTTAAGCCTTCCCATCTAATATCATGACCAGCCGTCATAGATGTATATAGATATAGATTCAGTCTCTCTCAGCAGAGATTGTGTGTGTGTGTGTGTGTGTGTGTGTGTGTGTATATGTGTGTGACTCATACATGTCTTGTGCTGGCCAAAAAACCTGTTTGATATTTCTGATTCTAAACAATGTGGGTGATACATGCTAATTGAATGTAATCATGAACAATTAGAGCAGACTAACCTTCATAAAACTAGGAGATTTACACTTCAGGGGTACTAGATTACTAGAGCAGAAAATTTCTGCACGTGCTGCAGTAAAAAATGTGTTTGGCCTCAGGTAGGTTGTCTCAAGCCTGATAAAATAAATAGAGACTTTATTGGTATACTGTACAAAGATTTATTATTTCTTCATGAGTTTGAATTTCACAGCTCTAATGTGGCCTTGCACTGTTAAAAAAAAACGCCAGCTCCCAACATTGCGAAAGGGGATTTCATAATCAAAGCATGGAGTCAAAGGCAAGAGATAAAAGGAGAAAGGCTGTGAGGCCTGTCTGACAAGAGTGCCAAATCTCTTCTACCTCTTCCCTTTGCTTCATTCTTTTTTTATTTCATTTGCCGAGAGAGAAGGGAGAGAGATGGAAGGAGAGAGAGAGGGTAAAAAAATCATGCTGTGAATTTTGCCACTTATTAATGAAGAAAGAAAGGCATCTCTAAGGAGGGATGGCACATGGTGATGATCAGTGAGCACTCAGGCGACACACTTCACAGCGCCTCTAATTGAAATGTCCCTTTCAGGTCTCCGATGGGGGTTCTGTTTCACACACACACCGTCGTCCACCTCCCCACTACTTAAACACACAAACACACACACACACACACACACACACACACCAACCACCAGACACATTTGTCTTTACCCAAGGCAACTGAGGGGTCTTGAAGGAGGTGGTCTTGAAGGAACTTTTGTAAGTCCTGTCAGTTTTTGCTTCGCAGTAAAAATCACCATGGATATGTAAGTTTGGTAGTGATTAGCATACTTGTGCCAAAACTCTGTGGCAGCTGTTTGGTAAAGATTATTAAAATTGTTTTCAGCATGGGAATTACATAAATTCACACATTAAGCCCTGGAGATTCTTGCCACATGTAGTAACTTATGTATTGATACTCCTCAAAATATGCTATGCTCCAAATATTACAGGCAGTTTTCTCAGAATACATGCTAGTTATGACTCACTTTGAATGTTTGGAGCAAATGTGTGAATGAATGAATCACTCTCTCCTTTCTGTCTGCCAGCTCTTTACTGTCTGCAGTGTTACTTTCCAGATGTCAAATGCTTTTATGATGTGTTTGTTTTAGCATACATATATGAATGAACAAGCTGATGCATATTTTGTAACCATGCAGACTCGATACTTAAATTCTCAAAAGCTTGATGGTATTATGTCGACCATATGAGCCCAGGTATCATGGCTACTGCTATTCTATTCAAACTCAATCTCACAAGAAAAGCAATAATAAACAAATTTAAATGAACATTTAATAACATGGATAATACATTTCTAACATGTTATAATAACTCTGATTAATACATCATTAATAACTACAAACAAATAATTAGTTATTCAGGTTTTAAACATTTACAAATGTTTATAAACTTCATGACACTTCATATGCTTGAGTCATTCTCAGAATATGGTGACAAACCTGCCCCTAAATAAGTGGTTATAATATGTTGTTTGAAAATTTACTTACACTTCATTTTAAAGATCTCATATAGGGGTTATTTAAGGCTGTGTTCTTTGGTCAATAAAAATAAATGGTTAATTAATTATGAAGTAGTTTTTATTCATAAACATTATTATTGGTTCATAATTGGTCATCTGTTATGTAAAAGTGACTAATAAATGCATTAATAATTGAGATAATGTGTAATTAGAGCTTTGTTAAGATCTTGTTATGTAAATTATTGGGTGTGAATTAAACCTCTAAATTCACCTCTTATTATAATGTATATACTGTAGATTTTAGGCAGCATCAAGTGACCTTAAGAGCTTATAAAAGCAGAATAAGTCAGTAATATACAGCATGTACTCCATATTCCAAAGTAGAATTTTAGTTATCACTAATTAGAAGCTATAAAACACTAAACAAGTTTTTAATAAGTTCATTTGTGTCCCATATTCTAAAGTCAAGATCATTTGAAAAAAAAAAGGTTAAATGACAAAAGCCATAAAAAAAAAAAATTGTCTTATTTCTGATATATAACACTATAAAGTGTTAAATAAACATCATTTGAATTTGAATGTAAAGAATTAATTTAATTGTATGTGAATACTAGAATATGGGACATGTAGTATTAATGCCTTCAGAAGTATATAATTAGTGTTACTAATTATATACTAGTAACATTATATATATATATTATGTATAAATATATTATGGATATATATATATATATATATATATATATATATATATATATATATATATATTATGGAAAAATAGCTTGTCCTGCAAGGTTGTACTGCTTTAGAGGCTTTTGCAGGCATTTAGAAAATATTCTTTATTCATTTTAATGTCACAAGCCTGAGCAAGTATTAGGTCTATTAAATATGTCAATTATCAGAATACAACAAGTTTTAATAATATAAAAACCTTTTAAAATTATTTGACAAAAAACCTTGTCCTGCATTACATGCCACTGGTGTTGGCTATTATGTAAATTATGAAGTCATAAAAAGTTGTGGATAAGTGCTTCCAGGGTCAAAGCTCAGAAAAATAAATGAATTTCAACCAGCACTGGTGTAGTTATTCATTTACTTGTAAATTCTGCTTTTCTCTTATGGATTATTTAGGCATGTCATAGGAGTTCCACCTTTCAATCTTGCTCTAAAATATATAGATTTTTTTAACCAAAAAAGCATTAAATAGAATAATTTATTGATGCTATGTGATAAATGATGCTGTTGAAGCCATCTTGGAAAACACATTTTTTCCATTTTTCCTTTATTGGAAATTTGTCACTGGTATTACTGTCACTGGTGTAATGACCTGTGCTTATGACATCAGTGAGAATGAATAACTTCAGTGACTTACTAAGAAATGACACCACATTAAGTATCAAAAATATTGGTTATTAATTCAAATTATTTTTGAGAATGACCCACTTGCTAAATTGTGTATAACCTAACATTGGATCATTAATAACTCCAAATTTAATAATTCCAAATTTGAAAATGTTTATAAATGACACCTCATGTAATTGCTCATGTGTTTACTCATGATTACAATGTACATAGTTTTGTACCCTTACAATATACAGAATTGAAATGTGATGATGTTTAATACGTGATAATGTTTAAATCACGTAATGAGTGTCATGTGGCTGGACTTCATACAATTTTATACAAATTAAGTTGTAAGAAATTAAACCGTAAACTGTACATGCCCTCATACAAACGATTATTGCTATATTCTGTTAACATTAGTTAAAAACGTATTATGCCAA